>NC_048565.1:36693875-36993875 GCF_013265735.2 Oncorhynchus mykiss
AGAAAGAAAGATAGAATTAGAGCATACTAAAATTCACACAGGACACCGGATAAGACAGGATAAGTACTCCAGATATAACAGACTGACCCTAGCCCCCGACATATAAACTACTGCAGCATAAATACTGGAGGCTGAGATAGGAGGGGTCAGGAGACACTGTGTCCCCATCCGATGATACCACCAGACAGGGCCAAACAGGCAGGATATAACCCCACCCACTTTGCCAAAGCACAGCCCCCACACCACTAGAGGGATATCTTCAACCACAAACTTACCATCCTGAGACAAGGCCGAGTATAGACCACAAACCTAGACAACCCAGACAGGAAGACCACGTCGGTGACTCAACCCACTCAAGTGATGCATCCCTCCTAGGGACAGCATGGAAGAGCACCAGTAGGCCAGTCACTCAGCCCCTGTAATAGGGTTAGAGGCAGAGAATCCCAGTGGAGAGAGGGGAACTGGGCAGGCAGAGACAGCAAGGGCGGTTCGTTGCTCCAGTGCCTTTCCATTCAACTTCACACTCCTGGGCCAGACTACACTCAATCATATGACCTACTGAAGAGATGAGTCTTCGATAAAGACTTAAAGGTTGAGATCTAGTCTGCGTCTCTCACATGGGTAGGCAGACCATTCCATAACAATTGAGCTCTATAGGAGAAAGCCCTGCCTCCAGCTGTTTGCTTAGAAATTCTAGGGACAATTAGGAGGCCTGCGTCTTGTGACCGTAGCGTACGTGTAGGTATATACGGCAGGACCAAATCGAAAAGATAGGTAGGAGCAAGCCCATGTAATGCTTTGTAGGTTAGCAGTAAACCTTGAAATCAGCCCTGGCCTTAACAGGGAGCCAGTGTAGAGAGGCTAGCCCTGGAGTAATATGATCAAATTTTTTGGTTCTAGTCAGGATTCTAGCAGCCGTATATTGCACTAACTGAAGTTAGCTGGAAAGTAGAGCATTGCAGTAGTCTAACCTAGAAGTGGCAAAAGCATGGATACATTTTTCTGCATAATCTTTGGACAGAAAATTTCAGATTTTTGCAATGTTGCGTAGATGGAAAAAAGCTGTCGTCAAAAAAAAGCTGATATGTTCGTCAGTATGGTGATGAACGCTGAGCTGTATTCAATGAATAGCATTCTCGCTTAGGTGTTCCTTTGTCCAGGTGGGAAAAGGCAGTGTGGAGTGCAATAGAGATGGCATCATCTGTGGATCTGTTGTAGTGGTATGCAAATTGGAGTGGGTCTAGGATTTCTGGGGTAATGGTGTTGATGTGAGCCATGACCAGCCTTTCAAAATACTTAATGGCTACAGATGTGAGTGCTACGGGTCGATAGTAATTTAGGCAGATGACCTTAGTGTTCTTGGGCACAGGGACTATGGTGGTCTGCTTGAAACATGTTGGTATTACAGACTCAGACAGGGAGAGGTTGAAAATGTCAGTGAAGACACTTGCCAGTTGGTCAGAGCATGCTTGGAGTACACGTCCTGGTAATCCATCTGGCCCAGCGGCCTTGTGAATGTTCACCTGTTTAAAGAACTTACTCACATCGGCTGCGGAGAGCGTGATCACACAGTCGTCCAGAACAGCTAATGCTCTCATGCATGTTTCAGTGTTACTTGCATCGAAAGTGAGCATGGAAATGATTTTGCTCGTCTGGCAGGCTTGTGTCACTGAGCAGCTCTCGGCTGTGCTTCCCTTTGTAGTCTGTAATAGTTTGCAAGCCCTGTGCGACATCCGCAGAGCGTCAGAGCCAGTCTAGTACGATTCGATCTTAGTCCTGTATTGACACTTTGCCTTTTTGATGGTAAGTCGGAGGGCATAGCGTGATTTTGTATACACTTCCGGGTTAGAGTCCCGCTCCTTGAAAGTGGCAGCTCTACCCTTTAGCTCAATGTGAATGTTGCCTGTAATCCATGACTTCTGGTTGGGGTATGTACGTACAGTCACTGTGGGGACGACATCCTCGATGCACTTATTGATAAAGCCAGTGACTGATGTGGTGTACTTCTCAATGCCATCAAAACATATTCCAGTCTGTGCTAGCAAATCAGTCATGTAGTTCAGCATCTATTTCATCTGACCAATTTTTTACAGACCGAGTCACTGGTGCTTCCTGCTGTAATATTTGCTTGTACGCAGGAATCGGTAGGATACAGTTATGGTGAGATTTGCCAAATGGAGGGCGAGGGAGAGCTTTGTATGCGTCTCTGTGTGTGGAGTAAAGGTGGTCTAGAATTTTATACCCTCTGGTTGCACATTTAACATCCTGATAGAAATTAGGTCAAACTGATTTAAGTTTCCCTGCATTAAAGTCACCGGCCACTAGGAGCGTCGCCTCTGTATGAGCGTTTTCCTGTTTGCTTATGGCGGAATACAGCTAATTGATTGTGGTTTTAGTGCCAGTCTTGGTCTGTGGTGGTATGGAGACAACTATGAAAAAGACCGATAAACTCTCTAGATAGATAGTGTGGTCTTCAGCTTATCACAAAATGCTCTACCTCAGATGAGCAAAGCTTTGAGACTTGCTTAGATATCGTGCACCAGCTATTGTTCACAAATATGCATAGGCCCCCGCCCCGTGTCTTACCAGAGACTGCTGTTCTTTCCTGCCGATAGAGTGCATAACCCGCCAGCTTTATGTTCCTAATGTCGTCGTTCAGCCACGAAACATAAGATATTACAGTTTTTAATGTCCCGTTGGTAGTATATACGTGCATTCAGTTCGTCCCATTTATTTTCCAGCGATTGAACGTTAGCTAGCAGAACGGAAGGCAAGGGTAGAATAGCCACACATTGCCTGATCCTCACAAGGCACCCTGATCTTTTTCCGCAAAACCTACATTTCCTTTTCCAGCAAATCACGGGGATCTGGGCCTGGTCGGGTGTCTGTAGTATATACCTCACGTCCGACTCATTGATGAAGAACTCCTTGTCGAATTTGAGGTGAATAATCCCAGTTCTGATTTCCAGAAGCTCTTTCAGGTCTTAAGAGAAGGTAGCAGCAACATTATGTTCAAAACAAGTTACGAACAACCCGAAAAGAAAAAACAATTAGCATGGTTGGTTAAGAGCCGATAAGACGGCAGCCCCCCCCCTCCAGCGCCATCACATCACTTTAAATATTACACTCACAAAAGTTCCAAAATAATAAAAACATTTCAAATGTCATATTATGTGCAAATAGATAAGGAACAGGGGAAATAAATAAACATAAATATGGATTGTATTTACAATGTTGATTGTTCATCACTGGTTGCCCTTTTCTTGTGGCAACAGGTCTAAATCTTGCTGCTGTGATGGCACACTGTGCTATTTCACCAAGTGGACATGGGAGTTTTTCAAAATTGGGTTTATTTTTGAATTCTTTGTGGATCTGTGTAATCTGTGGGAAATATGTGTCTCTAATATGGTCATATATTTTGCAGGAGGTTAGGAAGTGCAGCTCAGTTTTCACCTCATTTGATGGGCAGTGTGCACATAGCCTGTCTTCTCTTCAGAGCCAGGTCTTCCCATGGCAGCCTTTCTCAATGGCAAGGCAATGCTCACTGAGTCTGTACATTGTCAAAGCTTTCCCTCTACAGGAACCCCCCCGCCAGACGCCTTAGCTAATGTGTGCATGATGTTATAAGTAACAAGAACATTACCCGGGACATAGACATATCCGATATGGGCAGAAAGCTTCAATTCTTGTTAATCTAACTGCAGCGTCCAATTTACAGCAGCTATTACAGTGAAATAATACCATGCTATTGTTTGAGGAGAGTGTAGCTATGAATTTGAAAATGTATCAATAAACCAATTAGGGACATTTGGGAGGACTTGTTACAATTTTTTAACAGTAATGCAATAGTTCATTGGATCAGTCTAAAACTGTGCACATACACTGCTGCCATCTAGTGGCCAAAATCTAAATTACGCCTAGAGTCTTTAGTTATATAATGGCCTTTCTCTTGAATGTCAAAGATGATGGAACAACATTTCTTATTATCTTTTACCAGATCTAATGTGTTATATTCTCCTACATTAATTTCACATTTCCACAAACTTCAAAGTGTTTCATTTCAAATGGTATCAAGAATATTCATATCCTTGCTTCAGGTCCTGAGCTACAGGCAGTTAGATTTGGGAATGTCATTTTAGGCAAAAATAAGTTTGTGTCAGTCACAGTAGTTAGGTATTCTGCAACTGTATACTCTCTGTTTAGGGCCAAATAGCATTCCAGTTTGCTCTGATTGGTATGTAAAATTTTATGTTCCTTTTGATGGCGTAGAAGGCTCTTCTTGCCATGTCTCTCAGCTCTTTCACAGCTATGTGGAAGTTACCTTTGGCGCTGATGACTAGGCCGAGGTAAGTATCGGTTCTTGTGTGCTCTAGGGCAACAGTGTCTAGATGGAAAGGCAACTGGACCTTTTTTGGAACACCATTATTTTTGAATTACTGAGATTTACTGTCAGGCCCAGGTCTGACAGAATCTGTGCAGAAGGTGCTGCTGTAGGCCCTCCTTGGTTGGGGACAGAAGCACCAGATAATCAGCAAACAGTAGATATTTGACTTCAGATTCTAGTAAGGTGAGGCCGGGTGCTACAGGCTGTAACCAATTCGATATATATGTTGAAGAGGATGGGTCTTAAGCTGCATCCCTGTCTCACACCACGGCCCTGTGGGAAGAAATGTGTGTTTTTTTGCCAATTTTTACCACACACCTCTTGTTTGTGTACATGGATTTTATAATGTTGTGTGTTTTTCCCCCAACACCACTTTCCATCAATTTGTATAGCTCTCTCTCTCTCTCACACTCCCTGTTTATCTCTCAGTTTGTCTCACTCTCATTCTCTATTTAGTTTTCTACCTCCCTTCTCACATGCAGGCCACTGATCCACACCACTGAACACCAGTGATCTGAGCCCTGGGTGTAGAGTGGAGTGGAAGGGCCCCTGACGCCCCTATTGGCCCTCTGAGGGAGGGAGGCGAGAGGAGGGCCGGGGCGTCCTCTTTTGACAGCCCAACACAGAGAGGTTGCTGGTGACCAGGAGGCCATAGAGGGGGCCGAGCCTCCTGCTTTAGAGAGCACCACACCCCTTCTTCAATACACCCCGTCCCCGGCCCTTGTCCCCCCTCAAGAGAGGGTGTGTTTGGGGGAGAGGCCGGCGAGAAGAGGCAGGGCATGGGACAAAAGCCTGGTCCTCAGGCCAGCACTGTTCTGCATGGTAGCGGCCTTATTCTTCTCCTCTTTTTGGCTTTTCTTTTCTTCTCTGGCTGGTATTGTGGGGCTGAGTTGGAGGCTGGGGGGTTGATATGATGGATGGGGCTGGGGAGATGGAGGGATAGAGGGATGAAGGGATTGGGAGCGAGGAGGTTTGGGGCGGGTGGGTGGCGCAATGTCATGCTCACTGTCTGAGAGGAACGTGCGAGGCGTGGGGCTGCCCTGGAGGGTGGGCGGGTCAGTTCGGGGTGAGGGAGGTGAGGATGGGGGAGAAGTGTTACATGTGTGGTGTAGAGAGGGGGGAACTGCATGTTTGGATAAGGGTGTGGTAGAGGGGGGAGGGTTGCCTCAGAGGAACATGCAAGGCATTGTGCTGCCCTGCAGGAGTGGACGAGTGGAAGGGAAGGATTGAGGGATTGATGGAGAGGGGATATGTATGGGTGCGTTAGGGAGTTGAACTGGGGTATATGTGACAGTGTAGTGGAAGTACGTGTTGGGATGTTGGGAGTGAAAAAGGGGGTACGTGTTGTGTGCAAGGGAGTGTGTGGGTTGAAGAAGTGGTACTTATGTGAGTGGTGTAGAGGGGATCCAGCATGACGATGTGGTGGAGGATGTGAGACAATGGCTCAGACCCGTCCTAGTCTAGTGTTTCACATCTAGGCTCTCTGCATAAATATGTCTGTTAGAGAGCCACGAGAGCTGGAATTATAACATGGAAAAGATGGTGTTTGGGCATATACTGTATATTCTAAAATATTGCCCTTGCACTTCGGGCCATAAGAACTATTGATGATACTTCAATCGGGGGCACAACTTACACTGGGGACACCCCCCCACATTATGAAATTGAATTTTGTCCCCCCCAGTTTTGTCATTGGAATGTGATACAAAACAAGGTAACGGTGTGCTTTAGGACCATGCGGACGCCTCCGAGCAGTCGGGTAGGCTGTTTGGAGTGTTTATCTGACTGGATAAAAATATAAAAATAAAAATAATAGTAGTTATGTTCCCCCACATCTAAAAACCAAAGTTCCGCCCCTGCTTCAATGAAAATGTACAACTTGCTCAGGGTATACACAAGTAGAAATCTGGAAACTTCCAAACTACATTGATGAACTGATGGCTAGCCCCTTACAAGTGTGTGTGTGTGTGTGTGTGTGTGTGTGTGTGTGTGTGTGTGTGTGTGTGTGTGTGTGTGTGTGTGTGTGTGTGTGTGTGTGTGTGTGTGTGTGTGTGCGTGCGTGTGTGCGTGCGTGTGTGTGTGAGAGAGAGTGAGAGTGAGAGTGAGAGTGAGAGAGAGAGAGAGAAGTGGGTGCCTTGTGGGGCCCTGCTCATCCCCAGGGTGTAGAGACAAATGAGGGCGTGTTGGGTCCAGGCCACCATCTTTCATCACAGACAGGATAGAACCACGGCTGGGACAACAAGAGTTCATAATAATAATTATCATAATCTTGTCTACCACCAACACTACACAGTTCTACACATACCTGTACACTCTGCAAAAAGCCATGCTTCATCTTGTCAGACAATATCTTGAACTCCCTCTTCTCTCTCTCTCTCTCTATTTATTTTTCACTCTGTCACCTCTTCTGTCCCAAGCCGTGACCTCTCTGCACCTTGCACTGTAGAATGTCCACACACAACCAATCAATGGCTGACTCCCCCTTTCCGACCCTCTCAGCCTCTCTCCACCTTGTGATGAGGAATTCACTGGTCCTTAGGGACATACAAATAGACACTCTCCCCAGGACTGTCCCAAAATTCTCTCCCCCTATGTCAAAGCCTTCTCAGCCCCAATTGACACCTATCCCTGCCTAAAACAAAGATTGACAGTGGCGAGTGCATTCCATCCCTACTGCAGTCATTCAGGCCAGCCGGGGGGCTTTGTTTCTCACACAGACCACCCGCTGTAAGACAGCCACCAAACGCCACACTCTCACTACCCAGAGACAGCTAACTTAACTCTCCCTGCACATCCCGGACAGAAAGGGAAACAAGGACAAACGGCAATCTTCCGCCCGTCAGAAATCTGTCAGGGCTTGGCAACGCACTGTTTGCTGCCCAGGAGAAATTAGGCTTTAGGATTTGGCAACCTGCTGGCTAAAGCAGGACCATCCAGGCTGGTGGTTGTCACCCAGTGCCCAGAGAGAGAGACATCGGCAGTGGGCTACGTGGGGACAAAGGTGGCCTGCCCTGGGGATTAGCTATTAGAATGCTGGTGTGTGTGTTTAGGCCTGGTCTGAATGGGGAGGACAAGAGCCAAGGACCCGGGCTATTCTTAAGCAGGGAAGTATTTCTGTTTCAGCTGCTAATGCTTCCTCCTGACTTATACATACATGCATATATATGAGAGGAGTCTGGTTATCTATCGGTATGTGGATTTTTGTGCTGCGCTGACGGTTGGGTTTTTAGGAATGACATTTTCTCATACAGGAAATACGATATATGAATTAATGACTGTATTTGAATTGTATGTATGAAATACTTTAAAAACAAATAGCAAAGGCTTGATGAGGAGTGACACCTGCAATGTGTGGTTGGCATGTGAATGAAGAAGGGAGGTAGCAGAAGACAGTCAAGTTGTTGTAGGCCTCTTCTTCCTTCAGTGTGGTGAGTCTTGTACTAAGCTAACATATCAAATTGTTTTAAGATGGTCTTACCATGGATAATTTAGCTATTTCATTTGGAATTGTAGGACACCTTTAGGTATCAAAAAACATATTAAAAAGAATATTTGATAAAATATAGAATTTGGCCTTTATTACTATAGCCCATAGCAACACATTGAATAACACAATTAAAAGTGGCAAAAAAGGCTATCAAAAAAATGAATCATAGGTAATAAGGTTTTGAAGTGTCTGTCCTAAATCTAGGAGATTTAAGAAAGCTCGTAAAAAAATATACATGCATTTATTTTGGGACACATATTTAACCCTTATTTTTATAAGGGACCAAGCTACCTCCATACTTCCATTAGTTTGTATGGGTTACCTTTAGACGAGTCCTGACACACTTGTGGAGAACACCATTGTCTCCATCAGAGTCTCCCCATTCCATAGAGTGGTCATTCCATAGGCCAAACTGTTCAGACGCTACAAATTATTTCGGGAGAAGACATATTTTGGTGGTCTGACAAACACCTCTGTAGCTCGGCCACCTTCCACTGCAGATGTGGAAGGGCAACATACTATAGGTGTCGGCGAATGTGATAGATTGAGACGCAGCCCATTCAAAAAAACTGATAGGCCTATCTGTAGCTTAAACTTACAGATTTTAATGGATTTTTAAAAATGATGTTACTTTAATTGACGGACCGGTGCATCAACAGACTCTTAAGGATTTAAAAAAAAAAAGAAACAGACTGCTTGATCCATCTTTCTTTCTGTTTGTGTGTATTTCTTTGTGTGTGTTTTCACTTATTTGGGTGCGTGTGTGTCTGTGTGTGAACATGTGATTTAACGCACCTGATGTGTGTAATCATAAAATTGGTGTGTGTGTGTGTGTGTGTGTGTGTGTGTGTGTGTGTGTGTGTGTGTGTGTGTGTGTGTGTGTGTGTGTGTGTGTGTACGTACTGAGGCATGCTGGATAGTGGCTGAGCTTAATGCTGGTGTGTGTCAGTGTGTGATTTTCTGTGTCTACTCTGTGTGTGATTGAGCTTGTGATTTTGTGATTGTGGTATGTGTGTGTACACCCTCGCTGGCCGGTGGCTGATAATAACACAAGAGACTGTGTGTGTTTGTGGACATCTTAGCGTTGGGCTTTCCCACCGTGCTCAGTGCGTCTGGGCTCTGTGTGTTTTAGGGTTGCACGCGTGACTCCGCCAGCTGTTCTATTCTCCCCTCTCCCCTCTCCCCTCGCTCCTCGCTCCCCCCCCACCCCCCCACCCCCTCCCTCTGAGGCCTGTTCTTCATCTGATAAGGGTCCAGCTCGCCAAGCCCTCAGCAGAGCCCCTCAGAGCGGCTCCACACTAACAATACGCCCGCCTTCCATCTCCCGCCCCTCCACAATCACTACATTTACATGAGAAAACACAGTCTAATCTCCAGTTCACTGGAGCTATGGCAGAGCAGCCCAGTAGCAGAGTGTGTGTGTGAGCGCAAGTGGCTGTGATTGAGAGTGTAAGAGAGTGGGAAGAAAATTAAAAGCTTGCGGTACACTCAGTGCTCCATTGACATTTCACAGAGATACGCTTTTTTTGTGAGAAATCTTCGAAAAATAACAGGAATTTCACATTAATATGAAAAGTGTAGACTAAAATATGAAAGTACTACATGTCATGGCTCAAAAATGATACCAACTTACCTCTATATAATTTAATGTCCTGCGGATTCAAGAAGAAAGATTACGAGTTCAACGGTGAGCCTGTCAATTAGTCTTAATTCTCCCCCAGCAACCAGCCTAGCTGATGCAATGCTATTTTCCCATTTTTTTTCTCTGGCCTCCATTAATTTAGTCACCCTAATTTTGGCCATCCTTCAAAGGTAAAAACGCCAATAACTTTAAAATGGATTATGATAGAGACATGTTTGGACCATTGGTAAAATATGCCTTTTTGAATGGACACCTTACAGTATACTCATTCAGTTATAGTAAAGCTGTATAGGCCTACTTCAGAATGGCCATAATTATTACAAGAGGCAATGTGGAATCATGGGATGTAACTATAAGAGTCTGTAATGACTCTACAATGCATGTTTTAAAACATTTGAAAGGAAATGTGGCACCAACCAGCTGTATCACACGTGTAGTGCATCCAACAGCCACGGGCGGTGGTAATGTAACACAAATGAGAGTCCCAAGAGAGAGAAATCCCTTGCCCCGTAGCTATATAACCTGCCAACTTATTATAGCATGTGCATCATCACACTACCACCATCAACACCACAATTAGCACTTAAAAAGTAATGTATGAAGTGCTATATATATATATATATATATATATATATATATATATATATATATATATATATATATATATATATATATATATATATATATAATTTTATTTAATGACCCCCCTGGGCCATTAAATCAGTGTTATGGGCTTGCTCTCATTCCCTTGGGGACCCAGTGGTCATCATCTTCATATACCGCGGGCCACACTAAATCAACACTTCACCTGTGTCTTTGTCTGTGTGTCGCCACGCCGTCTCTTCCTGGGTAGCTATTGGCTGTCCTCTCTCCTCCACACCAGCTGTCTGGTAGGCCTGGTCTGAATAACCCTGAACTACAGATTAATTATGAGGTCCTAGCAGAGTTGGAGACACAGGAGAGAGAGAGAGAGCAATCCTTTAATTAAGGCTTGTGAGGATGGGTTGGGACTATGCAAACAGGGTCCCCCACCTACGTGTTTGGGTAGAGAGGAGAGAGGGGCCGAGGCAGACAAAGGGGTAGACATAGGGAGAAAGGGGAGAAAGGGGAGAGGGGGACAGAAAGGGATGAGAGGGTAGAGAAGGGGAGAGAGTCGGGGACATGGAAGACTAGGGACAGCCTGATTCAGAGATGTTATGATGTTATCTAAACCAAGGAGAAAAAGTCTGATCATTTTTGTCAGTGACTACATGAGAGTCAATTGAGCAAATACTTTTTTACTGGGTTGAATAATGCTCTTATAGTTTTTCTGTTGTGGCCAAATTGAAAAAAATGTAACCTTTATTTAATGAGGCACGTCAGTTAAAAACAAATTTTTATTTACAATGACGCCTACCCCAGACGAAACCATATGAGACTCCCAATCACAGCCAGATGTTATGCATCCTGGATTTGAACCAGGGACTGCAGTGATGCCTCTTTCCCTGAGATGCAGTGCCTTAGACCAGTGCGCCACTCAGGGGTCCTAATGTGATGGGGTGAGGAAGGTGAGGGGTCTGAGCGTTCAAACAATACACCACTAAGAATGGGTGACTGGCCCAAAGGCAATATACCTTTTCACTATGACTATTTAAATTCAAACCCTTGACAAATATTCGATTTTTACTAGTTGTGCCCTGATATCGATCAAAGCACAGACATACTAACACTGAAAAGAAAGAAGCAAATATTTGATCATATTTTTAGATTAACAAGAGTTGTATGAAGTAAGCATTCATCTCATGTATGTCCAGTCTAATGAAAGATATAGCCTATAGGGAGAGTTAGCATAACCCTGCCCGCACAACAGACATACACTGTAGCAAAGATGGTGTATTATATTGACAAGATATTCAAGTGACCTCTCTAACATAAATGTCCTCAAAGGTGGAAGGTTGGCAGGAAGAGGTCAGGTAAAGGGGGATAACTAGTCAGTTGCATAACAATGCATTCGACTGAAATGTGTCTTCTGCTTTTAACCCAACCGCTCTGAGCCATTATAGCATCTGTGAAAGCATGGGCAGCACCATGGAGGCTAAGTCCAGAAATCCCCACCCAGTTGACTACTTTAAAATGGTGGAAGCCCTCTTTGTGACAACAGGCACAACTCCGACATAAAGTTGTTTTTTGGGTAAGCACAGCAGTCTAAGTCACTGCATCTGTGCTAGACGCGTCACTACTGACAGCCTGGTTTGAATCCAGGTTGTATCACAACTGGCTGTATCACAACTTGCTGTGATTGGGAGTCCCATAGGGTGGCACACAATTGGCCCAGCATCGTCCGAGTTTTTCCGGTGTAGGCCTTCATTGTAAATAAGAATTTGTTCTTAACTGACTTGCCTGGTTAAAATAAAATATCATAACCACTTAACCATCATGAAACTTCTATTCAATCAAATAAGCCTCACGTAGAAAATTAGCAATTACATTTTTTGATGAACAATTTCGACACTCATTGACCATACAAAAATTCCTCACTTCATGGGCTTATTTTCATGATTTTGGGCGGAGTAAAACCTCTCGCTTCACCTATTGCTCTCTGACTAAAGTGGTGCAAAGACTCAGATTCAGACAACAGCATCCCTAAACCAGGCCAATTGTATTGTAGGGAAAGAGTGGCACCGGGTGGTAGGATGGTTGAACTGAATCCCAGGCACAACCATGTGAAGTGAATCAACAATAATTACATTTAACATGTATTATGATGGGAAACAAAGACTGAATCTAATGAGAAACACACTTGACACATATTTGAATCAGAACCATTTTATATTACTTTTAATGTACAGAATATATTTGATCAGACAGAAAAGCAACGGAAACAAAAAAAAGATACAAACAACATGAAACACAAGTCTCCAACAGAATGGAACAACAAATCAGTCATCCCTCTATAACGCAAACGAAAGCATAGTGACATGTGGAAAGACTATCAGACCATTGTAACAGAAAAGCTACAGACCAGGGTTGCATTCATTAATGCACACCTTAGCAAGACGTTTTGCAACGGAAACAAAATCAAGTGTTTCTTACTGGACAATTTCAGTTAGTTCCTCAGCATTTCAGCCCACTTGCTTCTCTTGGCTCCTAGTGAATACAACCCAGATTGTCCTGAGACTCTGAGTAACACTACTCCTCTGCCTCTAGTCAGTTAGGTATCTGACACAAAACAAGACACAACACTACTGGGGACGTGACTTTGGAGAGTAAGCCTCATCTTCTGGATTTTACAATTATAATGAATGATCATCTTTGGTTTATAGGTTGTTCAACACCACCAGCCAAATGACTGCTGGGGATATACAGTGAGCTGTATTGGGACAGTGACAAATGTTTTGTTGTTTTGACTATGTATCCCAGCACTTTGGATATGAAATAATACAATGACTATGAGGTTAAAGTGCAGAAAGTGAGAAAGTTAGACACACAAATATCATACACCACAAAAACAACACAAATACTAACCTCCCCTGTTATTGTAATGGTGAGAGGTTAGCATGTCTTGGGGGTATGATATTTTTGCATCTAACTTTCTCACTCACAATTCATTCAGGATTATCTGTAATCATGGTAATGTCCACATTAATGTAGAGGTGTTTAGAAACAAGTTATTCTTATTTACAATAAAAGTGACTCCAAAATAACACTACAATGTTTCTATTAGGCACAAAATCCTCTGAAACACAACCAAAGCAAAACAGCAAATGCATCCAACAAATTTGTAGTCACAAGCTTGATTTAGTAATTGAGAGCTATGAATATGGGACCAAATACTTATATTTTTACTACCTTAAAACACATAAGTGAATTTGTCCCAATACTTTTGGTCCTCTAAAATGGGAGGGGGGACTATGTACAAAAAGTGTTGCAATTTCTAAACGGTTCACCTGATATGGATGGAAATACCCTCAAATTAAAGCTGACAGTTGAATCATTTCAAATCCAAAGGACAGAGCCCAACACAACAAAAGATTTCAAAGTAATATGTTTGATAATTAAACATTATTTTCTTAGTTAAAAATCGAAATATGATTTTTTTTTTAAATAAATGTCTCTACTCTCTCACTCTCCGTATATGTACACCGTCACATGAAACCCTTGACAAGTTCTGAAATGGAAATGACACGACAACAACAATACATTACACATCCTTCAGATAGGAACTTTACCAGTCAGTCGATTCATAATTATAGTTATTGCACAGTGGGCTGGGCGGTGCAGACAGACAGACAGACAGAGAGAGAGACAGGCAGGCAGGCAGGCAGGCAGGCAGGCAGGCAGGCAGGCAGGCAGGCAGACAGACAGACAGACAGACAGACAGACAGACAGACAGGCAGGCAGGCAGGCAGGCAGGCAGGCAGGCAGGCAGGCAGGCAGGCAGGCAGGCAGGCAGGCAGATAGACAGACAGACAGACAGACAGACAGACAGACAGACAGACAGACAGACAGACAGACAGACAGACAGACAGGCAGGCAGGCAGGCAGGCAGACAGGCAGGCAGGCAGGCAGGCAGACAGACAGACAGACAGACAGACAGACAGACAGACAGACAGACAGACAGACAGACAGACAGACAGGCAGACAGACAGGCAGGCAGACAGACAGACAGACAGACAGACAGGCAGATAGACAGGCAGACAGACAGACAGACAGACAGACAGACAGACAGACAGACAGGCAGGCAGGCAGGCAGGCAGGCAGGCAGGCAGGCAGGCAGGCAGGCAGGCAGGCAGATAGACAGACAGACAGACAGACAGACAGACAGGCAGGCAGGCAGGCAGGCAGGCAGGCAGGCAGGCAGGCAGGCAGGCAGGCAGGCAGACAGACAGACAGACAGACAGACAGGCAGACAGACAGACAGACAGACAGACAGACAGACAGACAGGCAGATAGACAGACAGACAGACAGACAGACAGACAGACAGACAGACAGACAGACAGACAGACAGACAGGCAGGCAGGCAGGCAGGCAGGCAGGCAGGCAGACAGACAGACAGACAGACAGACAGACAGACAGACAGACAGACAGACAGACAGACAGACAGACAGACAGGCAGGCAGGCAGGCAGACAAAGGCAGTCTTCTCTCTCTCACATCATCTGTACAGCTGAGACTTACATATTTCTAAACAATGAATTGGGACACTTATAAGAAAAATATTGAGTATTTTTCTTCTTTATCCAAACATTATTTGGCGTCAATTCAATTGGTCAAACAGCTATTGTACAAATTCAGAAAATAGTCTGTATAATAGGAACGGCAGATACAGCATTTGATACAGTTGGGATCCTATGAGTATGTGATTGAGTATGAATCCAAGACATACAATAAGCGAGACATTTTAACCAAGTTACTATAGATAAAACAGTCCCAAATGGAATTAAACTTTCACTGCTCCATACAAAATGCTTGTCTTACTTTAAATTATTTTCTGTGATTTCTCAGATGCTCTTATCCAGAGCAACTTAAAGGAGCAATTAGGTTTAAATGCTTGCTCAAAGGCACATCAACAGTTCTTTTTTCACCCAGTCAGCTCGGGATTCAAACCAGTGACCTTTCTGTTACTGGCCCAGTGCTGTTAACCGCTAGGCTACCTGCCACCCACATGTCTGCCTCAACAACCCAGTAAGGATACTGAGCTGCTACAGTTCTGTTGAAGTACTACAAGAGGTTACAATGTTACGTATGGAGTCAAAACAGTATATCCTTAATCTATCAAAATGCAATTTGTAGAGCAACATTATTTTCTTCTGATTGACATATATTGAAATACACTTTAATACTATTTAGTGTGTGATAACACTGCATGCATGACCAACCACATCTGTGATGATTCATTTCAGTCTGTCAGGAAATACATGCTGGTAGATGGTGCAGTCAGTAACACATCATTATGGAACCAAGGAGAAAAAGTCTGATCATTTTTGTCAGCGACTATATGAGAGTCAATTGAGCAAATACTTTTTTACTGGGTTGAATAATGCTCTTATAGTTTTTCTCAATCAAGCATTTTTTTGGAACTGTGGTTAAATGTCCGTATAGCAAAACAACAATGATCAAATGCATTTGTAGATTGTCTGATCATTTTCTTGTTTTTGTACCTTTGTACAACTGTCATAAATTTTTTTGTTGTTGCTGTTAAGTGTTTTGTTCACAGAATGTCAACACATTGTTTTCATCAGAAGAGAACAGGTTGCAATGTGTTCCCTGTTTCTGGTAATCAGTTAATACTACTGCACAAAATAGTCAAGGGTTTTATTTATAGTAAATCCGGTACAATATAGGGAAAGATCTACGCAATGCGGACAGCCTAAGATGTATGGTTGTTTACAACATGCAGAGATGCAGAAAATGAAGTTCAGTTCCTTCTAAGTACTCATGAGACAAGTCATCTCCAATATTACACACCTTTGGTTTGGTGAGGGCTGACGCCTATAAATTCAGTTGTGTTCCTCCACTGTATTCACCTGTCCTTAGATCTATTGGGGATTGTGTTTCTGCTTGCCAATGGAAAATCTACAAACCTATGAGCAGAACAGCGTGTGTATTGAATACATGGAATTGGATTGTGATGATACCAGTGAATGAATTCTGCAAACAATGTGCTTTGTTTTTCATGAATAATACTTGATTTGATATGTATGAAATTGTTTGGTAAAGTATGCATAAAAGGAGAGAAATTGTCCATAATTCTGAACCATTTGATAGTTGTATTTCCTGTTTCGATCATCATGATGTAGTAGTGACTGCAAAGAAAACCTATTGACCAACTGGTATTTTTAAAAGACAGAATCACTTTCTGTTTTGTCAGCTATATGTACAGTGCATTCGGGAAAGTATTCAGACCCCTTGACTTTTTCCACATTTTGTTATGTTACAGCCTTATTCTAAAAATGGATGAAATTATATTTTCCCCTCATAAATCTACACACAATACCCCAATGCACTGTATGTTTGTCTGGATGTTTTTGCAGTAAGTCGTCTTCTTTTGATGAATTTGCTATTTCGGTCTCATTTAGCCTTGCTGAATATATTTATGTGTTTACTGTTTTGCAAGCAGCCACATAGTTCTGTGTGTTGTGAGGCTCGTTTTGAAAATAGACATTGTTCAACAAAAATGCTTGTATGCAATTGAGATTTGTTTTTACTTGAGAATAATCCGAAATGCTTATTTAAATGTACACGCTTGTGTTCCAAGGCACCAAGTGGAATGGTCTCTGCTCCAGTCCACATCATTTCTACTTCCTCTTCCTCTTTATGCACTAATGCAAACAACTCCTTAATTGTTTTTATCTCTTCCCTGACAAAATGTTTGTCCTGTGCTCTCAGGCAGCAGAGTGTAACGTTAATCAACATAAAAACACTAGTCAGACATGAAGTGCAGTCTGAACATTCTGCTCCTCTCTGCCAGTGTCTGAGGAGATATATCAAAACAAGGCAATTTGCACTGTCATCATGGGCAGTAGAACAAGATCTCAATGAACTGCTGTCAAACTAGAATCTGAGTGGGACAGTAGACAAAGTTGTTAAACGTATATTTTAGTGCTTTGAAAAGGCACAGATACCAAAAGAAACAACCTTACTTTGGGACCTTACTCAGTAAGAGTATTTTCATCCACATGTTCTCTTCCTTAAATAATACTTCCATTTGAGTTCCTGCCAAAACACAAGTTACGTGCATACTCAACAACCCCGATAAGTGCTCTATAACAGAGCAATATGATTCCAGTTATTCCTATGAAACGAAAGAGATGGCCAATGAGAATAGAGATTGAAGAGAACCAGCATCATGCAATATGGATGGGAGGGAAGTGCAGTATGTCCACGACCCAAGAGCTTCTGTGGCTAGCTGGTTGTCCTAATGTGCTAAACTGTAATATTACAGATATGACACTGTGCCTTTTTCACTATTCTTAAACAACATATACAGTGCCTTGCGAAAGTATTCGGCCCCCTTGAACTTTGCGACCTTTTGCCACATTTCAGGCTGCAAACATAAAGATATAAAACTGTATTTTTTTGTGAAGAATCAACAACAAGTGGGACACAATCATGAAGTGGAACGACATTTATTGGATATTTCAAACTTTTTTAACAAATCAAAAACTGAAAAATTGGGCGTGCAAAATTATTCAGCCCCTTTACTTTCAGTGCAGCAAACTCTCTCCAGAAGTTCAGTGAGGATCTCTGAATGATCCAATGTTGACCTAAATGACTAATGATGATAAATACAATCCACCTGTGTGTAATCAAGTCTCCGTATAAATGCACCTGCACTGTGATAGTCTCAGAGGTCCGTTAAAAGCGCAGAGAGCATCATGAAGAACAAGGAACACACCAGGCAGGTCTGAGATACTGTTGTGAAGAAGTTTAAAGCCGGATTTGGATACAAAAATATTTCCCAAGCTTTAAACATCCCAAGGAGCACTGTGCAAGCGATAATATTGAAATGGAAGGAGTATCAGACCACTGCAAATCTACCAAGACCTGGCCGTCCCTCTAAACTTTCAGCTCATACAAGGAGAAGACTGATCAGAGATGCAGCCAAGAGGCCCATGATCACTCTGGATGAACTGCAGAGATCTACAGCTGAGGTGGGAGACTCTGTCCATAGGACAACAATCAGTCGTATATTGCACAAATCTGGCCTTTATGGAAGAGTGGCAAGAAGAAAGCCATTTCTTAAAGATATCCATAAAAAGTGTTGTTTAAAGTTTGCCACAAGCCACCTGGGAGACACACCAAACATGTGGAAGAAGGTGCTCTGGTCAGATGAAACCAAAATTGAACTTTTTGGCAACAACGCAAAACGTTATGTTTGTCGTAAAAGCAACACAGCTGAACACACCATCCTCACTGTCAAACATGGTGGTGGCAGCATCACGGTTTGGGTCTGCTTTTCTTCAGCAGGGACAGGGAAGATGGTTAAAATTGATGGGAAGATGGATGGAGCCAAATACAGGACCATTCTGGAAGAAAACCTGATGGAGTCTGCAAAAGACCTGAGACTGGGACGGAGATTTGTCTTCCAACAAGACAATGATCCAAAACATAAAGCAAAATCTACAATGGAATGGTTCAAAAATAAACATATCTAGGTGTTACAATGGACAAGTCAAAGTCCAGACCTGAATCCAATCGAGAATCTGTGGAAAGAACTGAAAACTGCTGTTCACAAATGCTCTCCATCCAACCTCACTGAGCTCGAGCTGTTTTGCAAGGAGGAATGGGAAAAAATTTCAGTCTCTCGATGTGCAAAACTGATAGAGACATACCCCAAGCGACTTACAGCTGTAATCGCAGCAAAAGGTGGCGCTACAAAGTATTAACTTAAGGGGCTGAATAATTTTGCACGCCCAATTTTTCAGTTTTTGATTTGTTAAAAAAGTTTGAAATATCCAATAAATGTCGTTCCACTTCATGATTGTGTCCCACTTGTTGTTGATTCTTCACAAAAAAATGCAGTTTTATATCTTTATGTTTGAAGCCTGAAATGTGGCAAAAGGTCGCAAAGTTCAAGGGGGCCGAATACTTTCGCAAGGCACTGTACATCTGCCACTGTAACACCATGTGACATTTGACCCCTTATGAGTACCACAAATACTGTTAGTTAGTGCGACTCCTACTTCATTGTTAATGCATGACTGGACTACACAGGTTGACCATCTATCCAGTCAACTTAATCCAAGCTAAAGGATCTTCGCCCAACCACCCAACTGGTCTTCACCAGTCCAACAGGAGATGAATAGTGTTGGGAGGCTGTGGGAGTATTTCTCAGTCTTTAGAAGTTTAGGCTCTGGTTTCTGTTAAGCAGACTGTGAGAAATTAATTTGTAAAAAGCGCTATATAGCCACAGATTAAATGCAATTGACTGATGATTGATTGAATGAGTAGTAAGCCCAGTCAGGGATATGTAGATACATTTCCAGCAGAGGGCACCAGCGTACAAGAGCAATGATTCCAAGTGCCTCAGTCAGTCAGTCAGTCAGTTGTAGCTATAGGTAGAATAGCGCCTTGTCTCTCATTCCCACAGCAGGCAGGACAGTGCTTTGGGCCTTAACATATCGCACAGCTCTTCTCTCTTCAGCCATCCACAGCGCTGAGGCTGGGTACTAGTCCTGCGTAGATGCAGTAACCAGAGGACTACAGCTGGTCCGACTCCTCTCTGGAGCTGAGGCTAGGCCGGGACAAGCCTGGGGCCACAGTTCTGGGTGTAGGGGGCTCAGATGGGCATGTATTTGGCTGAGTGGAGCGCACTGTGGGGGCTTCGTACTGGGGCAGCTCACCTTCTGACGGCAGCTCCTCCCCGTCTGGGAGGTAGGGAGGCGGGGGGAGGTCGAACCAAGGAGGCCGGCTGGAGGCGAGATGGAGAAATAGATGAGTAAAGGAGCGTACATATAATTATGCTACTATTGCATTCTAACGTCCTAACTAATAAATGGACAAATTATGGTCAGAAGTATTCTAAATTGTATTTAGTTAAGTTTAGAGACAGATCAATTCTTAGTTAGATTTCTGTGTATTAGGTAGTTGTTGTGAAATTGTTAGAAATTACTTGTTAGATATTGCTGCACTGTCGGAACTAGAAGCACAAGCGTTTTGCTACACCCGCAATAGCATCTGCTAAACATGTGTACGTGACAAATACAATTTGATTTTGAATATAACAAACACATTAAAATAGACAAAGCTACAGCTGGCAAAAGTCTCACAATACCCCCTCCAGTACACTACATTGACAGTATGTCTCAAGCGGACTCTCAGCCTACCTGACATCCAGTACAGCCTGGGAGTAGGAAGGTGGTGAGTCCATGGGCATGCCAGCTGGGTAGAGGGCCCCAGACAGCAGCTGTAGCCCTGGGGGACCTGCAGGGTAGTGGGCCGCAGCAGAAGGGGAGGTGGGGGAGAGGCCAGGGCCAGCCGGGTGGACATGTCCCCGGTCTAGGATGACCAGGCGGGACAGCAGCAGGGGCTGGTGGTGGTGGTGGTGGTGGGAGGACCCCCGGACCCCACGGGGCAGCAGCACGCTGCGCTTCCTCTGATGGTGCAGGACCAAGGCCAACAGCGCCACCACCAGGACGAAGATGACAGCGCTGCCGATGACCGCGTAGGTGATGCTGGGGTAGTAACGCAGCCGGTAGTCCAGGGTTACAAAGTCCTGACCTGGAGCCTCTGGAGGAGAGAATATATGGATCTGTTTAATGTAGGACTAGCTCTAAGGGGCAAAATGATCTTACAGTTATTTTCTAGAGAACCTATGCAGAGTTCAGGAGCTTTGTGTCTGAGATGAAAACAGAGAGCAACACTACGGGGAATGTCAGATTACTACTGTTGAGGAGTGAGCAATGCGTGCACACACACGAGAGTAACACTTAGGAACTCTCAGGTCAAGATGAGAAAAGGGAACAGTGGGATAGTAGTCAGAAACACAGCATCAGCCTACTGGTTGAAATGAACAGGAGTTGCAACACTAATAAGGAGCACTGTGCTTTATTATTCCAGATGAGAGGAGGGAAACATTTCCTGTATGGGGGGAGGTAGTCTGGGGAGACCAAGGGTCGCACTCAGAACTAGCCTGAATAGAAGTTGCGTCCCCCCTCCCCCAACAGCCGCTACAAAACAATCACCAACACCCCTTCCCCTGTCATGGTGATGCTCATTCACTCAGACCCGGCCGTTCCTTCCCTCAGTTCCCTGGTCCTATTCATTATGCGCTGAGCTCTGCAGAGAGCGGTCCAAAACAAAAATTAAATACTACAGTAATTAGCGCAGTAAAAGAAAAACAGACAAAGGGATCCCACCGCTGCCACCCGTCCCGCTCGCCAGACGCACAGACAAAAGGAACTCATAATCAGGGCGATCACCAGAGTTTCATAATATTCGGGGCTCAGTCCTGAAGACCAGGGATGAGGGGTTTGTGGGTCCGAGAAAAAAAGGGCCTTTCTAAAATAATTTCCTGCATTTCTACGTCATTGTACATGACTGGAGACATTACACTAATACTTTTTTATACCACAAAAATGATCAAAAATGTCAAGCGACTCTGACATTTACATACTGCGATCAATAAAACGAACGACCCATGTCTTAAAACCAACCGATAGCATACGCAAATGAAAATATTGGATTCACAGATTTTAGGCCTACAATATGAGGAGGAAATTATAGTCCAACAACTTTCCAGTGTCACTCACCTACTCAAACAGATTTGCCCAGCAATTGTATTTTGAAATATTGCGAAATACCTTCTAGCTGCAGCCTGTTGTTCATTGACAGCCACAAATCAGCCACAAGGGCTGCCTGATTGCTGGATTCCCGACTGTAGACTCACTTGGCCTATGCGTTTGGCAAATGTATGTATTTCAATGTATGTGCAACACTTCCAACACCCCTTCCTGGAGCGCTGTTTTCTTTCATGTGCTGTGCTCTCCCCAAGGCCAAATAGTCAACACTTTTTGTCATTAATTCAATTGAGTGTGGTCAGTAACCCCATATGACGTTATTGTTTCGGTAGGCCAACTGTTACAATATTTGTTTTAATCATCTATCAGCAATTAGCTTAGCCTACATTTACAAGGGAATACATTCAGTAAATCAATGAAGCCAATAGTAGTTTCAGCTATATTGTTATTGAAATTATGCAGATGACCTTATGACCTTTTTAAACAATAAAAAATGTATGAAATAGTCTATGGGAAAAGCATACGAATGTGTATTCGCATCACTAGTCTAAGTGACTAAAATGCATCAGAAAAGTGTTGAAAAGTTCAGGAAAACATCAGGGAAGCTCATTAGGTAGACTACAGGATTGATGTGTGTGTAAAATCTGAATTACATTCAATTGCTAGACTAATGATCATGAGCACTTCCATACATTTAGCTAACAATTGTCTGCCTAATGTTGACCAAATATCCAAACAGAGATTCAGTGAAAACAAAAATCTGACATTGATTTAATTATCAAGATGAGTTCCCATGTTTGTCTCAAAGGAGCGCAATGATACTGTCCCAATTATCAGTTGACCTTTCACGGCAATTGCTTTACATTCATTATAACCAGTGGGGTAGCGCTATTTTTTTAATGTAGCCTACCGGAGCACCATTTTTGTATAATTATTACGCCATTATTTCTGAATGAAAGTTGGTACCGACATGAATTTTAGAATGTACATACAATGCATCATCCAAATTGTATGATTGCCTTTGCCTACACATACTGTAAGTAGCTAAAAGGAAAACGTGTAAAATCCTAAAACACCAAATTAGGCCTACTTTATTATGAATTAGGCCATCATCACTGTCAATCGTGAATGATAATTATTCACGTCTTACAGGTGAACGTCCATGCTGCATGGCAACCATTTGATCCCAATCACTTTCATGTGAATATGCATTTCAATCTCCTTGAAAGATTATTATTTTTTTATTATAATTTTTTTACACCTTTATTTAACCAGGTAAGCAAAGTTGAGAACAAGTTCTCATTTACAATTGCGACCTGGCCAAGATAAAGCAAAGCAGTTCGACAGATACAACAACACAGAGTTACACATGGAGTAAAACAAACATACAGTCAATAATACAGTATAAACAAGTCTATATACGATGTGAGCAAATGAGGTGAGATAAGGGAGGTAAAGGCAAAAAATGGCCATGGTGGCAAAATAAATACAATATAGCAAGTAAAACACTGGAATGGCAGATTTGCAGTGGAAGAATGTGCAAAGTAGAAATAAAAATAATGGGGTGCAAAGGAATAAATAATACAATAAATACAGTAGGGAAAGAGGTAGTTGTTTGGGCTAAATTATAGGTGGGCTATGTACAGGTGCAGTAATCTGTGAGCTGCTCTGACAGTTGGTGCTTAAAGCTAGTGAGGGAGATAAGTGTTTCCAGTTTCAGAGATTTTTGTTCCAGTCATTGGCAGCAGAGAACTGGAAGGAGAGGCCAAAGAAAGAATTGGTTTTGGGGGTGACCAGAGAGATATACCTGCTGGAGCGTGTGCTACAGGTGGGAGATGCTATGGTGACCAGCGAGCTGAGATAAGGGGGGACTTTAACTAGCAGGGTCTTGTAGATGACATGGAGCCAGTGGGTTTGGCGACGAGTATGAAGCGAGGGCCAGCCAACGAGAGCGTACAGGTCGCAATGGTGGGTAGTACTGTATATGGGGCTTTGGTGACAAAACGGATTGCACTGTGATAGACTGCATCCAATTTGTTGAGTAGGGTATTGGAGGCTATTTTGTAAATGACATCGCCGAAGTCGAGGATTGGTAGGATGGTCAGTTTTACAAGGGTATGTTTGGCAGCATGAGTGAAGGATGCTTTGTTGCGAAACAGGAAGCCAATTCAATATTTAACTTTGGATTGGAGATGTTTGATGTGGGTCTGGAAGGAGAGTTTACAGTCTAACCAGACACCTAGGTATTTGTAGTTGTCCACGTATTCTAAGTCAGAGCCGTCCAGAGTAGTGATGTTGGACAGGCGTGCAGGTGCAGGCAGCGATCGGTTGAAGAGCATGCATTTAGTTTTACTTGTATTTAAGAGCAATTGGAGGCCACGGAAGGAGAGTTGTATGGCATTGAAGCTTGCCTGGAGGGTTGTTAACACAGTGTCCAAGGAAGGGCCAGAAGTATACAGAAATATACAGTAACTAACCGGCCGAACTAATCGCATTTGAGACCAGATGAAGTTAAACACAGCCACCTCATATGAGATTTTTTTTTTTAAATTTCAGCACATAAGAAATTACATGGTGTTTTTGGCATAACAGTGGCCTGACATTATCATGTTATTATATTTGGCTTGATAAGTAATCATTAAGTGATCTTGAGAGACATAAAACCATTCTGAAAAGTGGGGGAGCTTCGCTCTGTTGAGCACCAGCAGCCCTACGCCCCTGATTATAACGGTTGGATGACTTCGGGAGTTAAGTGGCACATTCAGTTGACACATTTTCTTTTTACACCATTGCAGCAGCGCAAAAGCTTATTGGCTGACCCAAAGTCATTCGGGACTAAAGCTCCAAAAGCCAGGTCCTGGTGACGTCCATGCTCATAATGCCTCCACACAAACAATGGGTGGGTATTTGGTGCGTTTAGCAATAGAAGGCCTATATGAAGGCTACTGTTTTGTCTCTACTGCACTACCTGCCCAGTGCTAATGAACTGGTGTTTCTGATGCAGACACATCAGAATAGAAGCACACACGCATCTTTCTATTCCATAAGGGAGCTTTGCCACTCCCAGATGACACCATCACCTCTAGCAGAGTCTCTATACTCTTAGTGCTCATAAACCTTTCCCCCCTGGAGAGGTAGAGGGCCAGGGATCACACAGGCTCTGCCTGCTGTTCCCACAGACCACTTTAATCATACCAGAGTGGCTTCAAAACCCCCTTCTTCTCCCATCCTCTCTCCTCTCAGCGCCTGCTCTCCCTTCTTAGTACCTGCAATGCCTCCCCCATCCTCCCGGCTCTCCCCTCCTGCTCTCGTCCTTTCCTCTTTCTTCCATCTCCCCCATCCTCCCGGCTCTCCCCTCCTGCTCTCGTCCTTTCCTCTTTCTTCCATCTCCCCCATCCTCCCGGCTCTCCCCTCCTGCTCTCGTCCTTTCCTCTTTCTTCCATCTCCCCCAGCCTCTCTCTCTCTCTCTCTCTCTCTCTCTCTCAGCAGTTAGTCTGATGCCTCCACTGTGCAGTGGAACAGGTCATTCTACAGCCATGCTTCTCCACCTCTTCTACTTCTCTTATCATTCCTTGTGGTAAAAGTCTGTGGTGGAATTGAAATGAAAAGGGCAATGAAAAAAACAGACTGCTGACTTGTGTGAATCAATTACTAGAAAACTCAACAGTGTGTTCTCTAACATTACGTCCGAGACCATATACGGGTGTAGGATAAATGCCAGTATGTTTGACAGCCTGACTCAAAAATGCAGTCCCACCAGGGGTATTCTTGTCATTTGAACTGAGAGAGGATGTGGAGTGGGAGGTAGATCCTTTAAAGTGTCATCACAGAAACACAAGGGTGCAGTTACAGTGTGACACACAAACCTAAAAACAAAGCCTGAAAAATAAAGTCATTTCTACCTGCCTAATCTCTTTCTTGCTCATGATCCAGATGCATAGACAGGAGTAAGACAGACAGGAAAGTGAGACGCGGTATTGGAGAATGCCTGCTATATTGAGGGCAGCACTGAAACTCTTCTTTGTCTGATCAAATCAAACTATGACAGACATTAACAGAACACTGCCATTTTATTGCTGGGATACAGGGGATTTCTTTGAAGCGCAAGCTTTCATCCTGATTGGACACCTGCCTGCAAGTATGCTAATGAGCGACTCATGTCAAAATGAATGAGAAGAGAGAGAGAGAAATGCTGGGAATACTGGAATAAAGGAATAGAGACATTTTCCCTGATCATACTCCAGGAGAGGAGATCCACATCTACACAAATAAAGCCGTACACAGCACAGCAAATCCTCTCTCTACATACCTTAACACATAATGTATTCACATACTCTCCTTTAGAAGAGAGAAAAAGAAAACAAGGGGAAAAACACACTATCTCCTGCTATAACATTCCACTGCTTCTAGAATGTGTCTCCAGTTGATTGGTGTGTTTGCCTTATTCCATGGAGGTGGGGGAACGCCGTGTGACGGCTGATAATTACAGGTGTTGGTTCAGCTGGCGGCACGGACATAACAGCGAGAGAGGGTTGTGATGATGGTGCAACGATGGAGTCAGTGACAAAGCTGGCCGCTCCTCAGATCAACACATTAGCTTGAGCCAGAGTAAATATGGCCATGCCGTGGAGTGGAGCAGTGGTGAGACGTACCACTAGGGGGCAGTCTGTTCCTATATTTTCACCACATTTTGAGAAAGCTGGTTCCCCTCAGTGCAGGCCTAAAACCTCAAACAGGACTATTCCTCCTGTCCAAGCTCCCCCAGTGAAGGGAGGCCGACACCCCTTGGGCAGCCCTCCAGAGCAACAGCAGAAGAAGGGGAAAACACAGCCCAAACAGGCAGACAAGCCATCTGGCTAACAGGCTTCAAACATACCCCGACGCATGTGCACACTCACACACATACTAAGTGAGAAAAAGCAATAAACACTATTCAAAAATTACAACACGTCTTTCATTCTGGTCCAAATCGGCTAACTAAATCCTAACCCACATGGAGGGAAATCTATAAATTAAAAACAACAAACAAGTAGTAGGGGCCATGCTGTTCATGCCCCCTGGGAGTACTATTCATATGCTAGCTACTCACTCTCAAATTCCTCTGTCTGTGGAACAGTAGGTAGAAAGGGAAAAACAAACTCTTAAAAATGACTGTGGTGGATGTGGTGGGCAACTTGGCTGAGGGACTGACACCATACTCCCCCTCTCCTCTCCAAATTCCATTGGCTGTCTGGACATGCTGCTCTCTTTAGCAGTGATAGCATAGCGTAGCATGTTAGCTGCTCCCTGACAGACACCAGCACACCATTACTCCTCCCTGCCTGCTGCGTTATTAGTGTTCATGTGTCATGTCCCGTGTGACCCTCTCCTGTTATTATGTTCTGAGAGAGGGGAAGAGAACGACAGAGAGCGTTAGGATGAGTGAGAAAGTGAGGATGAGAGCGAAAGGGAGAGGCAGGGTGGGATCAACAACATGGAGGGAACAACAGAGAGAAAAAGAGAGAGTGAGCGAGGCCACGATAGAGAGTAAGAGAGAAAAATAAAAGAGCCAAAGGTAGTGAGGGAGGGAGGGAGGCAGCCCACAGCCCCACAGAGCTGGGAGGAGAGGTTTCATGCTCTATCAGGTCTCCATTTGCCTGTCCTGTAATAACTTGTCCGCTCCATTGCCTGCAACTATCACCACGGCCATTACACTCAGTCACACGGTTACAGCAGCACGACCAGCCATGTTTGGAGGCAGGCAATGGAGACCACTAACAGATTGCACCACATCCGTACACACTGGGAGAGGATGGAGGGATTGAGGAATGGAGGAGTTGAAAGACTGATAGAAGGAATAGAAGTGAAGAAGAAAGAGTGATGCAGGGTGGAGGGAGGGATGTTGGGACAAAGTGAAAGAGTGGATGAATAAAATGTATTGCAGGGAGCCAGACTTGGCTGGAATAGTGCAACAATGACTTGTCATTAGGGATTACAGTGAAGAAAAACGGTTGGGTGCTTTGGTGCAACACAGAGTGTGTCAAAGACTTTCAAATGCAGAATTCCTTAGAGATAAGCGGTGGGGTGCTGGTGTGTGTGTGGTTGGGGGGACAGAACTTTCTGCAGGAATCGTAAGAAAAGGGAGGGGTCAGTGGTTAGAAAGAGCTATGACTACAGGCCCCTCCTACTGAACCTGAGGGGCCCGTCTCCATGGTAACTGTGTGCTTTGGGCCGAGAGGTGAGAGAGGAAGGGTGGGAGTAGTGGCTGTACACACACACTGATGCCCCCTGGGAGTACTATTCATCCATGTCAGAAAGACAAAGGGAGTCTGTCTGTCTGTCTGCAGGATCCACAGGTTTAGGACAGACCTCCCAGAGGAGACAGCTATGCTGTGTGCGTGTTCAAAGGGAGCTATCACAAAACCCCATGGATGCAGCAGGGCACTATGAGAGAGATACAGAGCCATGGCCACTGCCAAAACCTTTTTATCTGATGTCCTTTATCATTTTATTTATGCAGGTGAGGCTCTTTGAGATAAAACATCTCCTTTTCAAGTGTAAAAGAGCAGCAATCAGACTCATTAAAAGTTAAAAGTATACAGACACAGACATATATAGATATAGCTCCAATAACTACCACTAACTTCATGACAGGAACAGGAAATTAGACCATTCTAATTTTTGACAAAAGTACCCAAAAAGGCTGTTTTTAAAAATGTGGATGTAGCTGCTGTGCTTGAAGTCAGGGGCTGACGAGGAGAGTTGGTGATGCTGTTACGGGGAGAATTGACGCCATCGGTGGCGATGTTTGGAGCTAGGGAAAGGGGGATACCTAGTCTTCCCCATTTAACCCTCTGAATCAGAGAGGTGTGGGGGGGGGGGGCTGCCATAATCGACATCCACATCTTTGGCGCCAGGGGAACAGTGGGTTAAACTGCCTTACTCAGGGACAGAACAACAGATTTTTACCATGACAGCTCTGAGATTCGATACAGCAACTTTTTGGTCACGAGAGAGAGTGCGTGAGAGAGAGAGAGGCTAATTACTGGGTAAGGAAAGGCATAAAAACAAAGAGAGGGAATGAAACAGCGGTGAGGAGCAAGAGAGCGGGAGAGAGCTGTATATGGTTGTATGTTTTATTGAGTGTATAATATAGACTGAGTGCAAAACTGGAGACAAATTCAGCTCCAATAACTCCTGTGGTATATGTGTCAACAGCAACCGTGGGAAAATCCTCTGCATTATCATTAACAGCAGACTCCTACATTTCCTCAGTGAAAACAATGTTCTGAGCATATGTCAAAATGTCTTTTTATCAAATTGACACAAGACAGACCATCACCCTGCACACACCAATTGACAAACAAACAAAACAAAAGCAAAGTCTTCTCATGCTTTGTTGATTTCAAAAAAGCTTGCGACTCAAATTGGCATGAGGATCTGTTATATAAGTTGATGGAAATCGGTGTTGGGAAAACATAGTATATTATAATATCCATTTACAAAAAAACAAGTGTGTGGTAAAAACTGGCAAAAAACATATTGATTTCTTTCCTAAGGGCCAGGGGCCGAGACAGGGATGCAGCTTGAGCCCCAGCCTCTTCAACATTTACAGTGCCTTGCGAAAGTATTCGGTCCCCTTGAACTTTGCGACCTTTTGCCACATTTCAGGCTTCAAACATAAAGATATAAAACTGTATTTTTTTGTGAAGAATCAAAAACAAGTGGGACACAATCATGAAGTGGAACGACATTTATTGGATATTTCAAACTTTTTTAACAAATCAAAAACTGAAAAATTGGGCGTGCAAAATTATTCAGCCCCTTTACTTTCAGTGCAGCAAACTCTATCCAGAAGTTCAGTGAGGATCTCTGAATGATCCAATGTTGACCTAAATGACTAATGATGATAAATACAATCCACCTGTGTGTAATCAAGTCTCCGTATAAATGCACCTGCACTGTGATAGTCTCAGAGGTCCGTTAAAAGCGCAGAGAGCATCATGAAGAACAAGGAACACACCAGGCAGGTCCGAGATACTGTTGTGAAGAAGTTTAAAGCCGGATTTGGATACAAAAAGATTTCCCAAGCTTCAAACATCCCAAAGAGCACTGTGCAAGCGATAATATTGGAATGGAAGGAGTATCAGACCAATGCAAATCTACCAAGACCTGGCCGTCCCTCTAAACTTTCAGCTCATACAAGGAGAAGACTGATCAGAGATGCAGCCAAGAGGCCCATGATCACTCTGGATGAACTGCAGAGATCTACAGCTGAGGTGGGAGACTCTGTCCATAGGACAACAATCAGTCGTATATTGCACAAATCTGGCCTTTATGGAAGAGTGGCAAGAAGAAAGCCATTTCTTAAAGATATCCATAAAAAGTGTCGTTTAAAGTTTGCCACAAGCCACCTGGGAGACACACCAAACGTGGAAGAAGGTGCTCTGGTCAGATGAAACCAAAATTGAAATTTTTGGCAACAATGCAAAACGTTATGTTTGGCGTAAAAGCAACACAGCTGAACACACCATCGCCACTGTCAAACATGGTGGTGGCAGCATCGTGGTTTGGGCCTGCTTTTCTTCAGCAGGGACAGGGAAGATGGTTAAAATTGATGGGAAGATGGATGGAGCCAAATACAGGACCATTCTGGAAGAAAACCTGATGGAGTCTGCAAAAGACCTGAGACTGGGACGGAGATTTGTCTTCCAACAAGACAATGATCCAAAACATAAAGCAAAATCTACAATGGAATGGTTCAAAAATAAACATATCCAGGTGTTAGAATGGCCAAGTCAAAGTCCAGACCTGAATCCAATCGAGAATCTGTGGAAAGAACTGAAAACTGCTGTTCACAAATGCTCTCCATCCAACCTCACTGAGCTCGAGCTGTTTTGCAAGGAGGAATGGGAAAAAATTTCAGTCTCTCGATGTGCAAAACTGATAGAGACATACCCCAAGCGACTTACAGCTGTAATCGCAGCAAAAGGTGGCGCTACAAAGTATTAACTTAAGGGGGCTGAATAATTTTGCACGGCCAATTTTTCCGTTTTTGATTTGTTAAAAAAGTTTGAAATATCCAATAAATGTCGTTCCACTTCATGATTGTGTCCCACTTGTTGTTGATTCTTCACAAAAAATACAGATTTATATCTTTATGTTTGAAGCCTGAAATGTGGCAAAAGGTCGCAAAGTTCAAAGGGGCCGAATACTTTCGCAAGGCACTGTATATCAACAAATTGGCGATGGCTATCTGAAACACCCGGCTTCACCCTACTAGACTCTGAAGTCAAATGTTTACTGTTTGCAGATGATCTGGTACTTCTGTCCCCAACCAAGCAGGGCCCACAGCAACAGCTAGATCTCCTGCACAGATTCTGTCAGACCTGGGTCCTTGGGCTCAGTTCATCTCAGTAAGACATAAATAATGGTGTTCCAAAAAAGGTCCAAAGACCACAAATACAAATTCCACCTACACAAAAAATGCTACCTACCTCGGCCTAAACATCAGCACCACAGGTAACTTCCACAAAGCTGTGAACGATTTGAGAGACGAGGCCAAAAGGGCCTTCGACGCCATCAAAAGGAACATGAAGGCTGACATCTCAATTAGGATCTGGCTAAAAATATTAGGATCAGTTATAGAACCCATCGTTCTCTGTGGTTCACTCACCAACCAGGTCCACTCACCAACCAAGAATTCACAAAATGGAACAAACACCAAATTGAGACTGGGTACAACATAAAACACCAAATAATGCACGTAGTGCAGAATTAGGATGAAAATAATCTAAATCCAGAAAAGATCAATTATATTCTAGAACCACCTAAAAGGAAGCGATTCTCAAACCCTCCATAATATAGTCATCACCTACAGAGAGATTAACCAAGAGAAAAGTCACTTCAGCAAACTGGCCCTGGGGTTCTGTTCACAAACAAGACAGCAACACAACTAGGCCCAACCAAATAATGAGAAAACATTTGTGACCTGTTGCCACAAGAAATGGGCAACCAGAGGAGCAAAAACACCATTGTAAATTCAACGATATTTACCTGTTTATTTATTTTCCCTTTTGTACTTCAACTATTTAAACATTGTTATAACACTGTACACAGCCAATAATAGAACATTTGAAACATCTATGTTCTTTAAATCATTTTGTGGGCTTAATGTTTACTGTTCATTTCTGATTGTCTATTTCCCTTTTGTTTATTGTCTATTTCACTTGTTTTGGCAATGTAAACATATGTTTCACATGCCAATAAAGCCCCTTGAATTGAGGGAGAGAGCGAGAGCGAGAGAGACGCACACACCTTGTGTCACACCTAGAGATGTATAATAAACAAACAGGTCCTTTAGCTCACTCATTCATACAGCAACAAATCCTCCTCTACCCCATGCCCTAGGTTATGAAAACTAGCAGAATTTAGGATATGTTCCCCTTCAAATGTACGCAGCTTATATCAAATCCCATTAGATTAGCCTATAGACTCAGTCAGCACTGGGTATTTATCCAACTTAATACCTTCCTTGGGGTTCCTGTCCCAACGTTCACAGGCTTTGAACAGGGAAATCCAACTGGGTACATGTTAAATGTTAGACATATTTCAAGCTACCTTTAGAGGACTTTATATTGCTCCCCTTAGATCTAATAGAATAGAATATGCCTCACACTAAATGATACCAGGAGAATTGTAGCTACAGGATTTTAACTCAAAGTGCTCCCCCCTCTGGCCAGGAAAGTATAACACAGTGACAACAGCTAGTCTACCTGGGGTCCAACAAAATCAAAAAATACATTACAGACAAAAAAAAGGTCTGGGCGCATAGATGGGACACTGATCTGCAAATGGGGTTGGGGGCTGACACACAGGCACGGACCGAGCATTTCTCATTGTAACTCTAGCCACATGGGAACTGGTGGTGACAGGAGTCTTTGTGAGTGTCTGAAGATCAGGTTGAAGGTGATTTAATGCTCAGCACAGGAGATCATATGTGGCAGGGGTAATGAAAATACAACGTGAGTGGGTCCTCCATATCTCCTTCAGCCATGACATGTTCTGATAAAGTTGAGCCAAGAGTGGACTGGAAGGGAGGGAAGACCGGAGGGAGGGAGGCTCACACACTGGCTCCTGGTGAGTCGATCAGAGTAACATACATCCACCCTGCTTGGCAAATACACACATGCAGTACATGCAAGTACTACAGACAGATAAACATGCATATTACCCACACATGTGCACACACACAGACACTACCCTTGGATCTGAAATGCACCAAGGTTTCAGATGCAGATCATAGTATCGAATCCCCTCTCCTTAAACACTGGGCCTGTCCAGCCCTACGGATGGGTCTCATCACTGTCCACAACACAGCCCATATCTATGGACCACACTACTGCAAATACAGTTGAAGACAGAAGTTTACATACACCTTAACCAAATACATTTAAACTCAGATTTTCACAATTCCTGACATTTAATTCTAGTAAAAAATTCACTGTCTTAGGGTCAGTTAGGATCACCACTTCATTTTAAGAATGCGAAATGTCAAAATAATAGTAGAGAGAATTATTATTTTCAGCTTTTATTTCTTTCATCACATTTACAGTGGGTCAGAAGTTTACATGCACTCAATTAGCATTTGGTAGCATTGCCTTTTTTTGTTTAAAAAACTTTAATGTTTTGGGTAGCCTTCCACAAGCTTCCCACAATATGTTGGGTGAATTTTTGGTAATTCCTCCTGACAGAGCTGGTGTAACGGAGTCAGGTTTGTAGGCCTCCTTGTGCACACACACACTTTTTCAGTTCTGCCCACACATTTTCTATGGAATTGAGGTCAGGGCTTTGTGATGGCCACTCCAATACCTTGACTTTGTTGTCCTTAAACCATTTTGCCACAACTTACAACTTTGAAGTATGCTTGGGGTCATTGTCCATTTGGAAGACCCATTTGCAACCAAGCTTTAACTTCCTGTCTGATGTCTTGAGATTCCTGCCTCATGATGCCATTTATTTTGTGAAGTGCTATTTTGTGATGATGCTGCCACCCCCATGCTTCACGATTGGGATGGTGTTCTTCGGATTGCAAGCCTCCCCCTTTTTCCCCCAAACATAACAATGTCATTATTTCCAAACAGTTCTATTTTTGTTTCATCAGACCAGAGGCCATTTCTCCAAAAAGTACGATCTTTGTCCCCATGTGCAGTTGCAAACCGTAGTCTGGCTTTTTTTATGGAGGTTTTGGAGCTGTGGCTTCTTCCTTGCTGAGCGGCCTTTCAGGTTATGTCGATATAGGACTCGTTTGACTGTGGATACAGATACTTTGTACGTGTTTCCTCCAGCATCTTCACAAGGTCCTTTGCTGTTGTTCTGGGATTGATTTTCACTTTTCGCATAAAAGTACGTTCATCTCTAGGAGACAGAACGCGTCTTCTTCCTGAGCGGTATGACGGCTGCGTGGTCCCATGGTGTTTATACTGGCGTACTATTGTTTGTTCAGATGAACGTGGTACCTTCAGGTGTTTGTAAATTGCTCCCATGATGTCAAGCAAAGAGGCACTGAGTTTGAAGGTAGGCTTTGAAATACATCCACAGGCACACCTCTAATTGACTCAAATGATGTCAGAAGCTTCTAAAGCCATGACGTCATTTTCTGGAATTTTCCAAGCTGTTTAAAGGCACATTCAACTTAGTGTATGTAAACTTCTGACCCACTGGAATTGTGATACAGTGAATTATAAGTGAAATAATCTGTCTGTAAACAATTGTTGGAAAATTACTTGTGTCATGCACAAAGTAGATGTCCTAATCAACTTGCCAAAACTACAGTTTGTTAACAAGAAATTTGTGGAGTGGTTGAAGAACAAGTTTTAATGACTCTAACCTAAGTGTATGTAAACTTCAGACTTCAACTGTATATGGCTCTACTCAGCTCTGCCTGGGTGGAAGAGAAGGCAAGGTGGCTCTTGGGATGTAGCAAGATTCCCTCGTTGCATTGTCAAGTCTTTCCATTCACATACCTCTCTCTCTCGCTCGCTCTCTCTTATTGGCATGGAAACCTATGTTAAGCAATATTTTTTTTTTTTACAGTAAACATTACACAAAATTCCCAATAGAATAAAGACATTTCAAATGTCATATTATGGCTATGTACAGTGTTATAACGATGTAGAAATAGTTACAAAAGGGAAAATAAATCTTCACTGGTTTCACACCTCTTGTGGCTACAGGTCACAAATCTTTCTGCTGTGATATTTCACCCTATAGATATTGGAGTTAATCAAAATTGGATTTGTTTTTTCGAATTATTTGTGGATCTGTGTAATCTGAGGGAAATATGTTTCTCTAATATGGTCATATATTTGGCAGGAGGTTAGGAAGTGCAGCTCAGTTTCCACCTAATTTTGTGGGCAGTGTGCACAAAGCCTGTCTTCTCTTGAGAGCCAGGTATACCTACAGCGGCCTTTCTTGATTGCAAGTTTATGCTATTGGTACCTTAAAAAAAAGGTAGGGTGATGGCGCCGGAGGAGAAGGCTGCTGTCTTATCGGCTCGTCACCAACCATGCTATTTTGTTAGTTTTTTTGCGTTGTTTGTAACTTGTTTTGTACATAATGTTACTGCTACCGTCTCTTATGACCAAAAAGAGCTTCCGGACATCAGAACTGCGAATGGTCACCTCAAACTAGACGTAGACGTCTTCTTCAATGAGTCAGACCGGAGGGATATAATACAGACACCCAACCAGGCCCAGATTCCCGTTATTCGCTGGAGAAGGAAACGCAGATTTTGCAGAAAGAGATCAGGGTGCTTTGTGAGGATCAGGCGACGAGTGGCTAATCTGCCCATGCCTTCCATCCTGCTAGCTAACGTTCAATCGCTGGAAAATAAATGGGACAAACTGAAAGCACGTTTATCCTAAACTCAGCAAAAAAAGAAACGTCCTCTCACTGTCAACTTAACATGTGTAAATTCCACAGACATGTGACTAACAAAAATGGAATAATGTGTCCCTGAACAAAGGGACAAAATCAAAAGTAACAGTCAGCATCTGGTGTGGCCACCAGCTGCATTAAGTACTGCAGTGCATTTTTGTGTAGATTTGCCAGTTCTTGCTGTGAGATGTTACCCCCCTCTTCCACCAAGGCACCTGCAAGTTGTTCCTGGACATTTCTGAGGGGAATGGCCCAAGCCCTCACACTCCGATCCAACAGGTCCCAGAGGTGCTCATTGGGATTGAGATCCAGGCTCTTCACTGGCCATGGCAGAACACTGACATTCCTGTCTTGCAGGAAATCACGCACAGAATGAGCAGTATGCCCGGTGGCATTGTCATTCTGGAGGGCCATGTCAGGATGAGCCTGCAGGAAGGGTACAACATGAGGGAGGAGGATGTCTTCCCTGTAACGCACAGTGTTGAGATTGCCTACAATGACAACAAGCTCAGTCCGATGATGCTGTGACACACTGCCCCAGACCATGACGGACCCTCCACCTCCAAATCGATCCCGCTCCAGAGAATCCGACCATCACCCCTGGTGAGACAAAACCGCGACACATCAGTGAAGAGCACTTTTTGCCAGTCCTGTCTGTTCCAGCTTGTGCCCATAGCCGACGTTGTTGCCGGTGATATCTGGTGAGGACCTGCCTTACAACAGGCCTACAAGCCTCCAGCCTCTCTCAGTCTATTGCGGACAGTCTGAGCACTGATGGAGAGATTGTGCGTTCCTGGTGTAACTTGGGAAGTTGTTGTTGCCATCCTGTACCTGTCCTGCAGGTGTGATGTTTGGATGTACCGATCCTGCTCAGGTGTTGTTACACGTGGTTTGCCACTGCGAGGACGATCAGCTGTCCGTCCTGTCTCACTGTAGCGCTGTCTTAGGCGTCTCACACTACGGAAATTGCAATTTATTGCCCACATCTGCAGTCCTCATGCCTCCTTGCAGCATGCCTAAGGCACGTTAACGCAGATGAGCAGGGACCCTGGGCATCTTTCTTTTGGTGTTTTTCAGAGTCAGAAGAAAGGCACCTTCAGTGTCCTAAGTTTTCATAACTGTGACCTTAATTGCCTACCGTCTGTATGCTGTTAGTGTCTTAACGACCGTTCCAAAGTTGCATGTTCATTAATTGTTGGGAAACAGTGTTTAAACCCTTTGTGAAGAAACCCAATGAAGATCTGTGAAGTTATTTGGATTTTAACAAATTATCTTTGAAAGACTGGGTCCAGAAAAAGGAACATTTATTTTTTTGCTGAGTTAACCAACGGGACATTAAAAACTGTAATATCTTATGTTTCACTTCGTCGTGGCTGAACGACGACATTAAGAACATACATCTGGTGGATTATCGGCAAAACAGAACAGTAGCCTCTGGTCAGACACCCCCCGCAGGGGCCTATGCATTTATGTAAACAACAGCTGGTGCACGATATCTAAGGAATAATCTAGGTTTTGCTTGCCTGAGGCAGAGTATCTCATGATAAGCTGTGGACCACACTATCTACTTAGACAGTTTTCATCTGTAGTTTTCATAGCGGTCTACCTACCACCACAGACCGATGCTGGCACTAAAACAGCAGTCAAAGAGCTGTATACTGTCATAGGCAAACAGGAAGACGCTCATCCAGAGGTGGCGCTCCTAGTGGCCGGAGACTTGAATGCAGGAAAACTTAAACCAGATGTACTTGATTTCTAATCAGCCTGTTAAATGTGCAACCAGAAGGAAAATAATTCTAGACCACCAATACCCCACACACAGAGACCCCACTTCCATTTGGCAAATCTGACAATAATTCTATCCTCCTGATTCCTGCGTACAAGCAAAAATGAAAGCAGGAAGCACCAGTGACTATGTCTATAAAAACATTGGTCAGATGAAGCAGATGCTAAACTACAGAACTGTTTTGCTAGCACAGACTGGAACATGTTCCGGGATTCTTCCGATGGCATTGAGGAGAACACCACATAAGTCACTGTCTTTATCAACAAGTGCATCGAGGATGTCATCCCCACAGTGACTGTACGTACATACCCAACCAGAAACCATAGATCACAGGCAACATTCACATTGAGCTAAAGGGTAGAGCTGCCACTTTCAAGGAGCAGGACTGGAAGCTTATAAGAAATCCTGCTATGCTCTCGAACGAACCATCAAAAAGGCAAAGTGTCAATACAGGACTAAGATTGAATCGTACTACACCGGCTCCAACTCTCATCGGATGTGGTAGGGCTTGCAAACTATTACAGACTACGAATGAAAGCACAGTCGAGAGCTGCCTACTGACACGAGCCTACCAGACAAGCTAAATAACTTATATGCTTGCTTCAAGGCAAGTAACAATGAAACATGAATGAGAGCATCAGCTGTTCCGGATGACTGTGTGATCACGCTCTCCGCAGCAGATGTGAGTAAAACCTCTAAACAGGTCAACATTCACAAGGCCACAGGGCCAGATCGATTACCAGGACGTGTACTCAGAGCATGTGCTGACTAACTGGAAAGTGTCTTCACTGACATTTTCAACCTCTCCCTAAAACCAACATATTTCAAGCAGACCACCATAGTACCTGTGCCCAATAACACTAAGGTAACCTGCCTAAATTACTACCGACATGTAGCACTCACGTCTGTAGCCATGTAATGCTTTGAAAGGCTGGCCATGGCTCACATCAACGCCATTATCCCAGAAACCCTAGACCCATTCCAACTTGCATACTGCACCAACAGATCCTCAGATGATGCAATCTCTATTGCACTCCATACTGCCCTTTCACACCTGGACAAAAGGAACACCTATGTGAGAATGCTATTCATTGATTCATTGACTAAGGATGCTGGGACTAAACACCTCCCTCTGCAACTGGATCCTGGACTTCCTGACGGGCCACCCCCAGGTGGTGAGGGTAGGTAACAACACATCCGCCACACTGATCCTCCACACGGGAGCTCCACAGGGGTGTGTGCTCAGTCTCCTCCTGTACTCCCTGTTCACTCATGACTGCACGGCCAGGCACGACTCCAACACAGTCATTAAGTTTGCTGATGACACAACAGTGGTAGGCCTGATCACAGACAATGATGAGACAGCCTATAGGGAGGAGATCAGAGACCTGGCCGTGTGGTGCAAGGACAACAACCTCTCCCTCAACATGATCAAGACAAAGATGATTTTGGACTACAGGAAAAGGAGGACAGAGCACTCTCCCATTCTCATCGACGGGGCTGTAGTGGAGCAGGTTGAGGCGTCCACATCACCAACAAACAAACATGGTCAAAGCACATCAAGACAGTCGTGAAGAGGGCATGACAAAACCTATTCCCCCTCAAGAGACTAAAAAGATTTTGCATGGGTCCTCAGATCCTCAAAAGGTTTTACAGCTGCACCATCGAGAGCACCCTGACGGGTTGCATCACTGCCTGGTATGGCAACTGCTCGGCCTCCGACCAGATTGTAGTGCGTACAGCCCAGTACATCACCGGGGCCAAGCTTCCTGCCATCCAGGACCTCTATACTAGGCGGTGTCAGAGGAAGGCCCTAAAAAAGTCCACAACTGGCAGCTTCATTAAATAGTACCCAGCAAAACACCAGTCTCAACGTCAACAGTGAAGAGGCGACTCTGGGATGCTGGCCTTCTTCTATTTTGACTTGTGAGGCGTCTGTTTCTCAAACTAGACACTCTAATGAACATGTCCTCTTGCTTAGTTGTGCACCGGGGCCTCCCACTCCTCTTTCTATTCTGGTTAGAGCCAGTTTGCACCATTCTGTGAAGGGAGTAGTACACAGCGTTTTACAAGATCTTCAGTTTCTTGGCAATTTCTCGCATGGAATAGCCTTCATTTCGCAGAACAAGAATAGACTGACGAGTTTCAGAAGAAAGTTACTTGTTTCTGGCAATTTTGAGCCTGTAATCGAACCCACAAATGCTGATGCTCCAGATACTCAACTAGTCTAAAGAAGGACAGTTTTATTACTTCTTTAATCAGACAACAGTTTTCAGCTGTGCTAACATAATTGCAGAAGGGTTTTCAACTTAGATTAGCTAACACAACGTGCCATTGGAACACAGGAGTGATGGTTGCTGATAATGGGCCTCTGTACACCTAAAACATCTGCAGTTTCCAGCTACGATAGTCATTTACAACATTAACACTGTCTACACTGTATTTCTGATCAATTTTATGTTATGTTTATGGACAAAAATAATTACTTTTCTTTCAAAAGCAAGGACATTTCTAAGTGACCTCAAACTTTTGAAAGGCAGTGTATGTGCGGCTGTCATGTTGAGGTCCTTGCTGGCGGGGGGCAGAAGGGGCATAGGTGTGACCTGGGGAGGCCTATATAGAGTGTGGCCAGGGTTTGCTTGGGGGGGGGTCTCAGCTGGTTGGGGTGGGGCTGGTGATGCTGTGGTCTGGGTGTAGGTCCTCTTGGCGTGTGCCCTTTCAGTACAGGTCCTTCTGGAGGGTGTCTGGCTGGTCTGGGTGAGGTGTCCATGCTCTGAGACTCCTGTGTGAGGTGCTGGGGCAGCAGTTGAGGGTGCTGCAAGTGGGGGGCCTGAGTTATACTCTCCACTGCGCTCTTGGCTATTTTGATCAAGCATTCCTTCCTCCATCTATTCCCTCCTTTACACCCTCTCCTTCAGTATCTTTGTTTATATGTCTTTCCTTACCCAGTAATTAGCCCATCTCTCTCTTTTTCGCTCTCTCTCTCAGCTAATTTGCATTTGACTGTAAATCAAGTGCGCCTGGAAATAGCAACCCCTCCCCCACGAGAGAACAACGGTCAATCAGGAAACGCAACACAGAGAAAATACTCTCGAACGCAGCTCTCCTGGCTACCCAAAGCCCAGAGTGCTGCCTGCTTACCAGGAACATTTGACACTGGAGGAGGGACAGTCAAAACGGAACCAATTAAGATCAATGCTTGCACAATGAATTATGTATGGGTGTATGTGAGAGAGCTGCGGAGCTAGATAAAAGCAAGGGGCCTGCCAGTGGGGGGCCTGAGTTATACTCTCCACTGCACTCTTTGGCTATCTTGATCAAGCATTCCTTCCTCCATCTATTCCCTCCTTTACTCCCTCTCCTTCAGTATATTCATATTTATGCCTTTCCTTACCCAGTAATTAGTCTCCCTCCCTCCACTGTGCAGCCTGCGCACGCATGCACACACACAGCTGCTCCACATATAAATACACACACATTGGATCACATACAGACACTCAATCACACACACAGCTGCATTGTTTTCGTTCTTAGTATTGGCTCTGTTGTTCGATATGATAGTACGCCACAATAGTCCCTGCACGCAGCTTTTTGGGGGGGTGAGCAGCAAGGAAGGCATGCAGTATATCGACATCTTTAGTCCCTCTTCAAACATCCAATGTCGACGGATGTTTCTAGTGACCAGGCTGACAGCACAGCCACACTACAACACAGCCACACCACTATACAAAGGAGCTCAGGAGAGAGAGGCCAAAGGTGACACATACTCAGAGAACACACTCTCTCTTTCTGACTTTCTCTCTCCACGCCTCTGGCATGTAGGAGTCCAAAGAATCCTACCCCACAGAGACACTAGAGAAGGAAAAGAGAGAGAGAGAGAGAGAGAGAGAGAGAGAGAGAACATAGAGAGAGTGGAGGATAAAAATAAAAACCACCACAGGAGCAGAGCGGAATTACCATTTCAAGGATCGTATACAAGTTTTCCCTGTGAACACAGAGTAGAGGAGAAGAACAGAGGGGGGAGGAGGGTGGAGAGTGAATCAGGATGCATACAGGCCCCCACTGGCAAACAGGGATCAGAACAGAAGAGTTGTATGTGTTGGGGGGGAGACACATTTCTGTTGTTCGCTGTAACTATGGACAGTAAAGTTGTATTGTATTGTGTGTGCGTTTGTCATCACCTATCAACACACCTGACCTGTTTATACTGTGTGTATAACACACATGATATAGTCTAGTAATGTACAGAGACACACATGGGTGCCCTCCTAATGCGTTTTAACCTTGTCCACAGAAAGAGAGGGGGAGAGAGAAAGAGAGAGAGAGAGAGAGAGAGAGAGCGGAGAAGGAGAGAGCGAGTCCAGTTGAGCTCAGTAATTACTATTAATGAAAGCAGCGTTGCATGCAGGGACTAATCCTGCTCTCCTATTCACTCTCTGGGCCTCAGGGACACAGCCCAAAATCTCATATCCTCCGCTTTCCCACCTCTCTCCCTCTTTTTAACCCCTTTCTCCCTTTCCCCCTCCTCTTTCCCCTAAATCTCATTGTGTCCCTCTATCTCCTCATCCAGGCTTCCACCCTTCCTAACTCCCTCCCATGCCAGTTCCTTTCCTTGATCCATTTACTCTTATTTTTGCTCTTTACAACATACTTTTTAAAATTCTAACCCATCTCTCTTCCTCATCCTCATCCCCTATCAACTCTATCAGTCTCTCCTAATTCTTTCTCCTTCCTAATCTTTCTTCAACTTCCCTGTCTGTCTCCCACCTTTTCTTCCTCATTCGCACTGACTCTTTCTCAATTTCAATTAAATTCATTGGCACGGGAAACATCGGTTAATATTGCCAAAGCAAGTGAACAAGATAATAAACAAAAGTGTGTTGGGGTTTGTTCTTCTTGTTCTTCACTGGTCACCCTTTCTTGTGGCTACAGGTCACAAATCTTTCTGCTGTGATGGCACACTGTGATATTTCACCCTATAGATATTGGAGTTTATCAAAATTGGATTTGTTTTCAAATTATTTGTTGGTCTGTGTAATCTGAGGGAAATATGTCTCTCTAATAAGGTCATATATTTGGCAGGTTAGGAAGTGCAGCTCAGTTTCCACCTAATTTTGTGGGCAGTGTGCACATACAGTGTCTTCTCTTGAGAGCCAGGTATGCCTACGATGGCCTTTCTCAATTGCACGGCTATGCTCACTGAGTCTGTACATAGTCAAAGCTTTCCTTAAACCAAACTTCTCTCTCTCGCTCTCTCTCTCTCTCCCCATCTATCTATTGCTCTCTACACAATGAATCCGGAGGGTTATATTTTGTACATCTCCATCAACTCCCTATTCTTTCTCTCCCCTCCCAGCTCTCTCTCCGGCTCCCTTGCTTTCATCTCCCTCACATTCCACTCTTTTTCATCCCATATTCTATCTCATTCTCCCCCACCCTCCTCCTCTCGCATTTCTATCTTTCTACCGTTCTCCGACACACAATCACTCTTCCTGCTCTCCTGGGCACGCTTTGGTCTCGCTCTACTCAAGCCTTTTTCCTCCTGCATTTCCCTGACGGATACACACACTTACACCTCCACCATCCTGGAGAGGTACGCGCACGCACACACACACACACAGCTCCCTGATGGATACGAACACTTACACCTCCACATACTCCCTGAACGATTCAGACACTTAGCTCCATACCCACACACTCCTCCCTGTCTGCACACCTACACCATATACTCATAGTAGTGTGTTGTCAGGACACAACATCTATTAGTATTAGCCTATTAACAGTAATCCAACTCTGCCAGTCATAGTGCCAATGGTGCAATACAAACACATTGACGAGAGAGAGAGAGACAAACATAAATACATAAACATGACCTTGTAGTGCTGGGCTCAGCCTCTGAAGTGACTGTACACACTGTATGCAAGGATTTCTTTTGTGTTGTCTTAGGAATGCTGCATTATCTCACCAACCCCCTCTTGTCACATCTCTGTGAACCAAGTGATGCTTTTGCTTTTACATCTTGTAGGTCTGATATCTGATTGGATGTTCACTTTTAGAGTATTCTATTGGTCAATGACTCAGGTTTTGAATCCAAACATGGTCAAATGTTATAAAAGGGGCTTACATTCATTGTCTCTTTCTCTCTTTGTTCCTGACCTGCTGTGGTGAGATATACTCTGTCTCTTTCCCTCTCTCTCCCATGAGCTATGGGCCATTTTTTTAATTTAACTAGGCAATTCAGTTAAGAACACATTCTTATTTGCAATGACGGCCTAGGAACAGTGCAATAACTGCCTTGTTCAGGGGCAGAATGACAGATTTTTCACCTTGTCTGCTTGAATCTTCGGTTACTGGCCCAACGCTCTAACCACTAGGCTACCAAGCCATGGTTACTTTGTATCTCTCTCTCCCTCTCTGATAATGCATATACTGTAATTATTGTTAATGCTTTGTAACTTAAACTTGTGCTTTGTTTGTGAATTTATTTAATTTTACAATGTGTATTTCATAGACAACTCTCAGACCTTTCTTGGTAGTTTATTCCTGTAACTGAACAATAGTCCTGCTTGCATGATGTTGAATCATCTTTATGGAATGAGAAACATTGTAATAGACTCTGTCATATTAATTGCAAAGTCTTATCACAGGTCGCATGTGTGGTACGCTATATATTATATGACAATATTTACCCCAATACAACCCAATGCATCATGCTTATTAACTCATATTCAATAACATTGATGGATTTACTCGCTCCTCTCCAAGGTGTCCCTAAAAACAATAGCAGCTACTGTATGTTGGCACTGCCATGTTGACCTGAGCCTTGCTGTTGAAAAACCTCTACAGTGTCCGACTTTCGGCTGTCGCCGATGCAGCTCCCCCTACTTCACACACCGACTTTCGTCTACAGTCGGCTACCTGAGTCTTATTGCCCAAACACAACCCGTATTTTACGTCAGATGGCATCAATCCTAGGCAAAGCATGTCTCTCGACCGATCTGCCTTGTAGGTCGTGGAACTCACATTCAAATTTTAAATATTCCAGAACGAAAACATAGTTCCTATTTTTTTTTAAATATCACTGCGCTCTCGTATGACTCTCCATGAAATAGACAGAATAACTAAATTATTAAAAACGTTATTACAGTGATTTTGCAATTGTGAGAAAATAAAAAACTACGCGGTGGCTAGCTCCTGCACAAATTCTGTGCAAGGACGTCGGTCACCAACGTGACTTGATCAGCTGCTTAGCTAACGTTTGCAGCTAGTTTACTGACATGTGTAACGTTAGTTATCTAGCTAGCTCTACCTTCAACAGTTAATGACATAAAAAGCATGGTTAGCCTGTTTCAAATATCCTGAAGTTGTAGACACGCAGCCCCAAAATTAGGAGGGACAGAAATCAGTCTGTTTCTCCACTAACATGCATCTTTGTATTGTTGGGTCAACTGAGTACAGCAGCTGACTCAGGAGGCTACTGCAATGACTTGCGGCAGAACAGCTGCTTCATGAAAACTCTTAACAAGGTTAGCATTAGCACTACTACAGTAGCTTACTAGCTAGCGTTTGTTGGAAGCATTCTACATTGTGTGTGCTGCACTAAGTAGGTAGCTGGTTGGTTAGCATCATATCAGTGACTGGCTCAGCTAGCAAGCTATGTAATGTTGGCTTTGGTTCCCATTGTCTAACGTCAGAAATACTGCTCCATGAAACACAAAAATCCTTAGCTAGATATAAAACGGTGGGACTAAGACGTCCTCAACAGACAAAAAGTACATATTATTGACACATGTATTGTTCTACAGTAGCTTAGATTAATTTAGACTGTTTTGAGGCAGAAATGGGGTTCAGCGGGGTATGTCACCGATGTAATATTTTTAGACAAGCTACTTTGGTACTATCCAATTACCATTAGTGAAATTCGAGACAGAACAGTGCAGATGGAATCAACGCGCTATCTGGCGTAAGACAATGACAGACACTGGCATTACCTCCCAGTGATTAAACGTCATATAGCCTATTCTATATGACCTTCTGAAGCTATTCTGCTGCTTATGGATGAGCACATTAGGCATGTCACCCAGGTAAAGTAATGATATGTTAAAAATAGTGCTGCTGGTGAAATGGCCTTCTGGGCACATCACTACCTCTTAGAGTAGGTCTATTTTTAACACATTCATCATCAACCCTGCTGCCCAGGAGAATGAAGTCATGTGGATCACACCTCTTCACTCTAATCCATTAATTCCTCTTAATGAAACATTTTATTAAAATGGCAGAACGTTTTTTTACATACCTCCTAGGCTAAAGCGGTCTGAACTACTAACAAGCTTCCTTACTATGCAGAAGTGTTTCAACATTATAACAACGGGGGCAAGGTGTAATTATTCCATGCGTCTTGAGTTACTTGATAACACGTTCTCTTCGGCAATTACGTTCTGGCCAAGAGGTTGAGATGGTTATGTAAAGGACAGGCTGAGGGGAGAGGAGGCACAGTGGAGTGGTTCCTGAGCCCTATTCAAACACACAGATAATGGGTATGGAAGAGCAGGCTCTGCTCGTGCACACACACACACACACACCGACACACACTAGAGAGGAGGGGCTATGGCTATTAGTAACAGTAAAGCTTATGCCCCGACTGGAATTCCTCTTCATGTCCGTGGGTGGAGGTTGTACCAGTTGACCACCATCGTTCGATGTTCGATGTAGCAGAGAAAGGTTGTTAATTTTGGGGAGCTCAGACAGAGTGGAATGGCTGGCCATTGTTTAAGGACATGGGGATTCATACAGACATAAGTCCAGGGGGAGGGCTCCCTCTGGTCATGGCCAAGACTGTTAGGCCTTTACACTGACGCTCAGCCATGGTATAGGTTAAAGCAGGGTTATTCAGCATAGGTGTCTGCAGCGCCCCCCCCCCCCCCCCCAAATGTTTTTATGAATATTGCTAGCAACAACATAAACAAAATAAACACATTTTTTATGACATACAGTACCTACAGTAGAAAAGGGGAGAATATACTATTTGTAATAATGTCAACTTTATTTTTTAACTCCTAATATTGAGCAACTTACACTCATTGGAGCCAATTGCACTCACTGGAGTAGCTAACCTGGTAAGGTTTCTTGACTTGGACATTTTTGCCAACACATGGTTAACCTTTATTAAATTAGCTAAACAGCTGCTCTTAGCGAAAATGTGTTTTGAGTTACCTTTTTAGCTAATGGGCTATGTTAGAGTTTACACTTCCTCTTCCAATTATAATGTGGGGAGGTCAAAATAATGAAACTATCTACCAAATCTATTCAAAATGTTTTTTTGCTAACATATGATGGGGGTCCCTGGGTCGCCGGTTTGCCTGGGAGAGGCTCCCTGGGCAATAAAATAATGAAGACCCCTAGGTTAGCGGGCTACTTCTAATGGAGGATCAGGGTGGGGAGGGGGGAGAGGAGAACAACAAAAGAGGGAAGAGAAACGTGGGTACACACACTGAAAGTTGAACTAGTTGAACTCCCTGGGCAGTAGCGTGTCCAACCTCTTCTATTCTGCTCTGTCCACTGAGTGTTGGCTCTGATAAACTAGCACTATTATATTCCACTCCCCTCCACCATTTTACGCTTACTCCCACGGTATTCTCCTTCTGTCCTCACCTTCTGTGGTAATGACGGCGCAAGACAGACCCACACCTTACACACAGATGCCCGCATGCACACACACACGCAGCACACACACGCACACACACACACACGAAGCACACACACGCACACATGCCGCACACACACACACACACACACACACACCTCCACCATCCTGAAGATGTACGTACGAGCACACATACACACTTACACCATCCTGGAGACGTATGTATGCGCGCACACACACACACACACAAAACTCCCTTGGATTAACTTGTCATTTTAATCTATAGTGCCTATTCTCTGGCCCAAATTCCATCAGAAATCAATGGGGGATATGGAGGCTGATAAGCCATTAAAAGTAAAGGGATACCAAAAGCGATGAACACAGCCCATGAATCTGTAATCACACTGACATTCTGGATTCAGTTTATATATCAGCGTGACGGCAGGTCCTAATGTGTGCTTTACTGTGGACTCTAATGGTGAGGTGGAAATGAGTGTTATATATCGTCAGTGTACACACAAATCTGTAAAAATGACGCCTGTTTATGAGCTGGTGTAGACAGCTGGCCCTGGGATCCAGGTTTCTCATAGATAATGGTTATGCAAAGCAGAAGATGCAGCTGTGAATCTCCTCTCACACAGAGGAAGGCGATATTAAATATATAGATGTAGATTATACTCTGTAGATGTGGTGCTTCTCTAGAGTTCAAAAGAGGCTCTCGGAAGTTTTACTAAGAGGAAGGAGAGAAAATTCTGTGTCCAAAACTTCAAGGGGTTCTTAGACAGACAGTATGTAGTGACAGATATAGGGGAGAGGTAAAAAAAAAAGGGGGAGGTCACAACTCTGTTTGCACAGTTGTTTACATGGGGGGGGGGGGGGGGGGGGGGGGTTCTGTTGCATTTTTGTATCAGGCTAGGGTCAAATTTTTCTCCACTTCCTGTCTGACTGACATGCCCAAAGTAAACTGCCTGTTACTCAGGCCCAGAAGCCAGGATATGCATGTAATTGGTACCATTGAAAAGAAAACATTTTGAAATTTGTGGAAAAGTTAATGTATGAGACTATAACACAATTGATATGGTAGGAGAAAATCCAAAGAAGTACCCATGCTCTTACAATGGAAAGCTATGGGTTAGAGGCAATTCCAGCTCCTAGATTGCAATTCCTATGGCTTCCACTAGATGACAACATTCTTTGTTCAAGGTTTCAGGCTTGTTTCTTCCCAAACAAGGAAGAATTTAGAGTTTTGGTACTGGGAGTCAGAGTTGAAAATCAGTGCGCGACGAAGAGGACGCGCATTTGCTTATTTTGCTTTCAATTGAACATACTTCCGTATTAAATATTATAGTTTAATTCCATTTTAGGGTACCTGAGGATTATATAGAAACTTATTTTGACTTGTTTTAACAAAGTTTAGCAGTATCTTTTTGGATTCCTTTTTCTGCATGTTTAACGAGTGGATTACTCAAATCGATGGCGCCAAATAAACTGACCTTTTGGGATATAAAGAAGGATTTTATCAAACAAAACGATCATGCATGTTGTAGCTGGGACCCTTTGGATTGCAAATCAGAGTAAGATTTTCAAAAAGTAAGTGAATATTTGTGATTTTCTGAAGCCTGTGCTGGTTGAAAAATATTTTGATGTGGGGCGCAATCACATGGCATGCTTTTGCTGTAAAGCCTATTGTAAATCGGACAATGCAGTTAAGATGAACAAAAATGTAAGATATAACCGATAATAAGACACTTGTATGTACCTAGATGTTTAATATCCATAATTTATATGATTATTTATTTGAATTGCGCATCCTCCAATTTCACCGGACGTTTTCGACAGGTGTCCCGCCTATCCCAGAGAGGTTAACGGAAAAGTATGAAGGAATTGACAAGGAACGTATGAAGGGGACAGCTATGCTATAGTATGAAGATGAAAATGACAATAATTTAAATAGAAACATGCAACATGTCCATAGCCTATTTATTAGCAACACTGATTGTCAAGGGAGATTTTTCAAATACTGTGAGGAACTATTATAATTTGAAAGGATGTAAAAAACACACAAAAAAAAACAGACCTTTGTTGATATGCTGTGTGAGGTGAAGAAACATTACTGAGAAGCCCAGCTGGGCAGGTACTTCTACGCTTGAATCGGCGTGCCCGCTCCGTCAACATGAGCAGGACAAAGAAAGCAGACACATGCTCGTTGTTCACATGGAGTGCATAAATGATGGTTATGAAATAAACCAAAACTTGTTTCTCATACGTGTAGCAGGTTGTGAACGTTTCCACTCCGAGAATGAGAACAGTAAATTACTGTAATTAATACATGCATTAACATAAATGAATGTAACCAAATGAGAGAGATTAACAGTAAACTGCCTGTTTTACAAGCAGTAGATTACCACATGGGCAATGTTCCCTCTAAGCTGTGCACGTGCGTGGGTGAGCAGCAGCACTGAGACTGCTGCACAGCTCCCTGAGCTCCCTGGACTGGTGTGCAGAATGCAGAAGAAATATCAGTCCACAAAGAGAAGCACGAGATTGAAACTTTCTAGAGTTTTCCCTGTTAGTTAACACTATCAACGTTTCCCTTTACTGTGGCAATTGTGTTCGAGTCAACGCAATATTAGCCAATTTCAATGCATACCGGAACAAAACAAACTATGCAAGAGATTTTGTTATAGGCAGAACGCATAGGAGTAAGATTCTATTGCGCACGACTCAACGGCACAGCCAATCAGAGCTGCAGTAGGTCTACCTGCAAATGGACCATTGCCATATTTGAATCTGCGCTATTTACCTCACATCAACACCATTATCCCAGAAACCCTATATCCACTCCAATTTGCATACCGCCCAAACAGATCCACAGATAATGCAATCTCTATTGCACTCCACACTGCCCTTTCCCAACTGGACAAAAATAACACCTATGTGAGAATGCTATTCATTGACTACAGCTCAGCGTTCAACACCATAGTACCCTCAAAGCTCAGCACTAAGCTAAGGAACCTGGGACTAAACACCTCCCTCTTCAACTGGATCCTGGACTTCCTGACGGGCCGCCCCCAGGTGGTGAGGGTAGGTAGCAACACATCTGCCATGCTGATCCTCAACACTGGAGCTCCCCAGGGGTGCGTGCTCAGTCCCCTCCTGTACTCCCTGTTCACCCACAACTGCATGGCCAGGCACGACTCCAACACCATCATTAAGTTTGCTGACGACACAACAGTGGTAGGCCTGATCACCGACAATGATGAGACAGCCTATAGGGAGGAGGTCAGAGACCTGACCGGGTGGTGCCAGAATAACAACCTATCCCTCAACGTAACCAAGACTAAGGAGATGATTGTGGACTACAGGAAAAGGAGCAGTAGTGAAGCAGGTTCAGAGCTTCAAATTCCTTGGTGTCCACATCAACAAAAAAACTAGAATGGTCCAAACGCACCAAGACAGTCGTGAAGAGGGCATGACAAAGCCTATTCCCTCTCAGGAAACTAAAATGATTTGTCATGGGTCCTGAGATCCTCAAAAGGTTCTACAGCTGCAACATTGAGAGCATGGTTGCATCACTGCCTGGTACGGCAATTGCTTGGCCTCCGACCGCAAGGCAATTCAGAGGGTAGTGCGTACGGCCCAGTACATCACTGGGGCAAAGCTGCTTGCCATCCAGGACCTCTATACCAGGCGGTGTCAGAGGAAGGCCCTGAAAATTGTCAAAGACCCCAGCCACCCCAGTCATAGACTGTTCTCTCTACTACCGCATGGCAAGCGGTACCGGAGTGCCAAGTCTAGGACAAAAAGGCTTCTCAACAGTTTTTACTCCCAAGACATAAGATTCCTGAACAGGTAACCAAATGGTTACCCAAACTATTTGCATTGTGTGCCCCCCAACCCCTCTTTTACGCTGCTGCTACTCTCTGTTTATCATATATGCAGAGCCACTTTAACTATACATTCATGTACATACTACCTCAATTGGCCCGACCAACCAGTGCTCCCGCACATTGGCTAACCGGGCTATCTGCATTGTGTCCCACCACCCGCCAACCCCTCTTTTATGCTACTGCTACTCTCTGTTCATCATATATGCATAGTCACTTTAACCATACCCACATGTGCATACTACCTCACTAAGCCTGACTAACCGGTGTCTGTATATAGCCTTGCTACTCTTATTTTCAAATGTCTTTTTACTGTTGTTTTATTTCTTTACTTACCTACACACACACACACACACTTTTTTTTCTCTGCACTATTGGTTAGAGCCTGCAAGTAAGCATTTCACTGTAAGGTCTACACCTGTTGTATTCGGGGCACGTGACAAATACACTTTGATTTGAACTGGACTGTGTTTACAGCTGTGGTCTTGAGTAGATGTGTTTGTTTTGAGATCAAAGCAAGAGCTGCATGTAGCCACATGTGCAAATGTTGTTAATATCCTTTGCCAGTTAGTGAGTTATTAGCCCAGTTATATATAATTTGTAGTCAGCAATAGAGGAGTGATTGCTTCCTACAAGAGCACAAAACGTGTACATTTCTAGACTTCTTTGAAAAGCAAGTTAGGTAAAGAGCTTTTTTTTTTTGTCTTAAAGGGGCAGTGTTGTATTTTGAGATAGCCAAGTAGCCAATAGGCAGAGGGTAGCATAATGTGTCTGATTCTCTGTAATAATGGTATGGAAATAATAAAACATTTTATTTAGTAAAGTGGTTTCTTGCATCAAACAACGCAACAACATTTTCAGTCACATCCTTGTCTGAAGGACAAGTGGATTAAGAGGTTAATGTCTAAATTCTCATGGAATGTAGGCCTACATTGAACATCACACATTGGCTACTACTGAAGGCTGAATAATAAAAGAGCAATTTCCATGTTAAAATGTTATGGGATGCATTTTCTCCATTGTTTTTGATGTTAGGTCACTCTGGTAGGCCTACGTTATGATCTCATAGTCACAGTAGACTACTTGGCCAATGTCTGAAACTGTAACTTAAAGTGGGCACAGCCTCAGTGTTTACAGTAAACTTTCGCAACATTCAGGACTGGGCATGATCAGCGTTGATTAGTCTATAAATTAAAATATGCCATATCAAATTATACCATGCCAGGTTGGAGAGGACTTGCCCATTGTCCATTTGACACAACGCTAGCGCATTATAGGCCACAAAGCCAGAACAGCCTTGTCGAAAGATGTTAAATCATTAATCAATAGACAGACACATCAAACCTTTTTGAAAAGAAGAGAGATTTATACTAGCAAGCAATTAAAATGTGAATTGTATAAAAGTCAAAAAATCAAACCATATTTTACTGAGGTACCATAGCCTATAGCACCTATCATCAGTTGGAAAGAAGAGGAGATATAGAAAGTTGAATGGACAGTTGGCAAAACCATTGCTTATAATCATTAGCAAACACTCCGGCTTATTAGGTCCAGTTTACCTCCATGAAAATGAAACGAACAAAAAAGTATTGAACTCTTAAAATGAACGTAGGTTTATTTAAATGGTTTTGATGGTGATTTTATTTACATGATGGTCTTCATCCATAACCGTCAGTGACATGGTTATTCAATTACCGTCACAGCATCTTTCCCTGCTCCCTCTGGGTCTCTTCTGTCTGCTGTCTGACAGTCCTCTATGGACCTGTAGGCCACTGATTACACTGATGGGGTCGGTGGCAGGGACAGTAATGTGACCAAATACATGTTGTGACAGTTGTATGGTTACTGAAGCAGCAACGGACATATTTATGACGAGAGGGTTTCAGTTCAGCATGAGACTGGACTGCAGGCCCTGAAGATATCATGGTGTATTGGTGTGTGTGTGTGTGTGTGTGTGTGTGTGTGTACTCTACAGCATCTTTGCATTTGTGAAGTGTGTGTGTGTTGCATATGATAGTGTTTGTAGTTGCCACATATTTAGCATTGAAGGACTTCAGTTTAATGGTCACCAGGCCTCCAAACAATCAGGATGTACAGTGTGACTATCTGTGAGGGGGAGTGGTAAACATAGCAAGTCACTATGGTTCGATCCCTTAAAGTAATGCTGCAGGATAACCTTGATGAGGAAAGTTGGTTATAAATAGGCTTTGTTGTGATGCGAAGGGATATGAATGTAAATGACATGCAAATGTGTCCAACAAACATTGCATCTGTATTCAAATGTGCCTTAGATACTGAAATGTGAGTAAAGTTTGGGACTGGGGACATGAAACAGAGCTTTGGTTGAAGGTGGATGCGAAAAAGAGCAATAATGGAGAAGTTTTCCAGAGCCTTTGTCAGCTCTACTCTACATGAAGACACTAGCATAATCCACACTGCATTTCTGAATTCCTGCATATTGTTTGGAATGTAAATATTTAATGATAAACTCTATTTCAAAATGGTTATGTTAAATTTTTCGAAAAAGTGGAAATGTAGATAACTTTAAAAAATGATCTATGTTTTCTACAGTCTACTGAAGAGGGAGGTGCTGATTATTCAAACACGCACACACACACAGACAGACGGGTGTGCGCATACAGGGAGCGTGCCAAAACAAAAGCCTTTGATGCCGGCAATCAGACAAAGCATGCAATGTCTTCAGAAATCCACAAAGCCAGTTGAAAGCTTACACAACCATCAAATCCTCCTTTACCTTATTTCTCTTTGTTTGTTTCTCTCTCCATCTATTTCTCATAACTTCCGCAGGGATGGTCATCAGATGTGAGAATGAATCACTCCAACATCACCATATGCATAATACACTGTGACATTAGTCTACTGAGACAATTCAATGGCTGTACTTTGAAAGAATGTCCTTTCTTAGCAGATTTGAAACAACTTTCACCCATTCTGTGAATTAATGTTATTACTTAGAAAATAAACTCTCCAACTCAAAGAGAATACTTCATCCACAGTCTGTCATTAAGCAGCCCTCTGCATGTCTCTCACTATTTCACATTCACAAACTTCCTGATATTAAACTGCTGACGGTCAGGGAGTCATACTAGATGTATTATTGCTTTAGTGTGTGTGTGTATGTTTGGTGCTTGGGTATGTAGAGTGTTTCTCTGGACCCCAGTATTCAAGTGTGTGTGTGTGGGGGGGGGGGGGGGGGGGGGGGGTGTCCTGTTCCTAACCCCCTCCAACACTGTGCACCCAAACACAGATTTGAGAGGAAAGGGAAATCTCTTTCTCTCAGACTACTGCCCACCTCTCTAAATGTCCCTCTCAGTCACTTCTATCTATTCAATTCCCCTCCTCTGGCTTCTATTTCACTATTCCTCTGTCTTTGATCTATATCAGCTCCACCATCTCTCATTCTCACTATCCCTCTCCTATCTACCTCTCTTCCAACCTTTCATGTATTTTATTCTTACCTTTTCTATTGCTCTCTATTTTTCTCGTATTCTCTCTCTGTACACTCCCTGTATTACACCCCCTATCCTTCCCTCTACATATCGCTCATATCCCTCTCTTAGCAGTTATTGGATCAGTGCATTTATAGATGCTTGGATATTGCTATATTACATTGTTTGCCACTTCCCCCCTTCCAAAACCAATTATGCAATAAATAAATAGATAAACAACAAAGCGGCCATCCTTCGTGGCTGTCTAACAGTGCCAAATGACCTCAATCAGATTGTAGGAATGAAACAATAAAAATATCAAATGCTGAGAGTAGGCTAGATTTAATTATCAGACACCTTAGAGGCAGGTAACCCAAACAGCATTTGACTACGACCTAGCAGATACACAATCCAGGGAGGCGGCTAGAAGGACACCAGAGATTAAGATAGGAGGAGAGGAGGTCAGGCTGAGGAGGAGAAGAAGAATGTAGTGGGGGTAAGGGAGCAGAGGAGGAAGAGGAGAAGGAGGGAAGGAAAATGACATGTGGGGGAGGAAGAAAGGAGTAGAGGCAGAGAAAAAGAAAAGGAGTGTGATGAGGAGAGGCGAAGGAGAAGAAGAGGGGAGTGGAAGAGAAGAAGAGGGGAGTGTGGGGGAAGAGGAGAGGTAGAGACGCAGAGAACAAAACGAAGCAGTGAGTGTGGGGAGTAGGACTGGAGGAGAATATATATAGAAGAAGTGGGGTGTGTGGGGGAAGAGGACAGTAGAAGAGGTGAAGGAGAAGAAGAGGTGTGTGTGGAGAGGAAGACAGGATTGTAGGCTGAGCTCAGGTGTCTTAAAGCAGATATTATTGCCTTATCTGTCACCTGCAGCAGCTCAGCTATTATTTTAGAGAGAGAGAGGAACTGCTAGGGGAGGGAACATAGATGGTGTGTGTGTGTGTATACCTTTGGGTGTGTGTGTTATGTAGATTAAATTCCCCCTTCTCCTCCTCAGCACAGAGGGAAAATAAACACGGTAAACCCTGAGCTTCTCTGCTGTAATCTGTTCTGAAGGCCACGGGGGTCTGGGAGATGTGTATGGAGGTACATGTCAACTGTCTCTGCAGGAACAACAAGCTAGAGTCTTGCTTCTGACTGCAAAAGTTGGCTTGGAGTGTAAGAGGAAGCCAAGTATTGAATCCTGGCGAACACTGTTAAGGATAATAATGGTGCCCTGTGACTGTGATCCCATTAGCTTGTAGCCCTGATAGTGTGTCATTTGCGCATTGTTAGCATGCAGCTGCATACCTGCAGTGGTCAAGCAATGCTGCTATGTTTCAAGTAGTTGGCATGTAACTGTCGAATGGCTGCCTTTCTACGGTGGTCATTAGCATGTAGCCGTGTTAGCGTTTAGTTATGTAGCATATAACTCCTTACCTGCGGTGGTGAGGCAGTGTTCCTCGTCGCTGTTGTCCTGACAGTTGTCTTGTCCATTACACAGGAAGCTGCGGTCCACACAGCGCCCGTTACGACACTTGAAGCGGGCCTCCAAGCACACCAGCGGGTTACCTGCTGTGAGAGTACAACAACATGACTCAGAGGTTAGAGGTCAGGGGTTAGAGATTAGGTATGTGATAAACATACTGTAGGCATTGTTTTGATTTGTTTTTATAACCACTAGCTCCTTAACACTAGAAGTGCAGAGACCAAACTGCGCACAGCTCACCTGGCAGTTGCACTCGGAACAGAACCTACGACATCTGCAAGCGACATGTTTATGGGAAGAGTTGCAAACAAGAAAAAGCGACGAAGATTTGTGTCGACTATAGGACAAGGGATAACAGCTAAAAGAGATCGAACTGATGCCATTGCATGAAGACAGATGCTTTACTGTAAGCACGAGTGAGGCCAAAAATAATATGTCCAATAAATGACAATAATGGACTATTTTTGCTTTCGTGCTGATTTGACTATTTATCAAGCCCACTTTGAACTGATACTGATGTTTAGGATAATGATCATTTATGTGTGTGTGTCTTGCTGACCGTGCGTCTTAGTGGTTTGGGTATTTGCATTTGTTGTGTCGTTATAAAATCAAGTTGTTACTGTGTTCCAGCGCACATGCTTTTTTTAACATAGATGTACAAAGGCAAAATAATGAATAAAATTGGTTTATCACTTGAAATTCTGTGCTTTTAGTGTTTTGTTCATTTTTACACATAGCCTACAGCAACAAACAAATAAAAATGCTATTATGTAAAAATATATATTTTTCCGTATTCTAATGTTACCTAAGACCTTCATAAACACAACCAAAGGATTATTTTCCCGATAGTATTACATTTATTTATTAGACTGTTGACATCCCAAAAGAAACGTCATTGGCTCAAAGTGGGGTCCCTCGAGGCCTGGCACTTTAAGTGTTAAACTAAAGAGCAGAGGCTGTCCAAAAAAAAAAGAGAAACCTCAAACCTAAATCCAAAACATATACTGTAACACAGTCCAATTTAACAGAAACGTTGGGATTTTAGACTATCCAAAATTATCAGAAATTTGAAGAGGGGAGTAATGAAAAACTGTAACACATCACACAGAATCGAGAAATACGGTAAAACCATTTGATCAGGGTTTGTGATTAGATACAAACAAATCTAACTCCAACTAGCATGAGAGACATCAGAAAAGTTCGGATTCCTCTTTGCACTCTGTGCTGCTTGGCCTTTGTTCCAAGCCTGGGCAGAATTAGGTGGAATTATCTTGTGAGACGATTCCGACAATTACCCAATGGAGATGATGTGGTCGGCTCTGAGAGTGCGCCGCTCCCAGCCCAGAGCACACGGAGGGAGAACAGCTCCATTGAAATAGCTAGATTAGATGTGTAAGCCGTGGGGGCCTGCGGGCTATGCATAGTGTTTCTGACGATGGAGAGTGATTGGTTTGTTAAAAGCTGCTCGGTTGAGATGGAGAGAGACAGGAACAGAGACACCACTCCCACCAATCCCTCTCCCAATCCTCCACTATAATATACTACAGCTGGCTCCCAAATGATCCGTATCTCTGTACTGTGTCTGCTAACAAGAGGACAAATCGCACTGACTATAGGTCCAGAAGACCAACCTTTGTGTGAATACAGTATGTGGCTAAATAGAGAGTGGTTTCCATAATAATTGTATATTAGGGTCACGATGAGGTTTGGTTGTAAGGGTTATTATGGGATGGGAGGTGGTTGCCGTGGGATACTCACTGCAGTTCTCCTCGTCGCTCCCGTCAGGACAGTCACTGAAGCCGTTACAACGGAAGCGCCCGATGATACAGTGGATCCCGTTGGCACAGGCGAAAAACGTCGGAGCACACTTGGACTTTATCTTGGCTGTGGGGCGGAGACAGGGAGAGAGAGAGAGGGGGAGAGAAGGGTCTGTTATTTAGGATGATGGCAGACATATCTATGGATGGATGATGCTGCAGTTTTAAGTGTGTCATAATAGAGTTGAGCTGTGGGGATGAGAGAAGTAGAGAGCGAGAGAGAGAGAGAGATTAGGAAGAAGAGAGAATGAGAAGGAAGGAAGGACAGCAGGAGAGAGATGAGAGGAGAGGGAAGAAAGGGGGGGAAGAAAGGAGAGAGATGAAGAGCAGGACAGGAAGAGAGCGGGAGAGAAGGAGTGAGAGCGAGGAGGAGAATGGTAGGGAGAGAGAGATGTGTTATATGGGACAATTCCAGACAACCACTGTATATTACAGGATGTTGATAGAGTGTCATTCATGGCCTTAAAGGATCCTCTTATTGGCATTCTGGCAATGGTGCACTTTGAATACAGAACTGTTGTTCTGTCATACTAAAGGTCAGTGAATTAATCAGTTCTACTTATCCTGCAGTACTTCTTTGCACTTTCTCTATTGGCCTACTGCCCTCAGCTTAAGAGCTACTGGTTGGAGACAGAATGGGAAGCAGTTAGGAAGGAGAGCAGGCAGAAAGCAGACAGAGACAAAAAGAGAACAGATAGTGGAGGGGACCCTTGGAATAGATCCAACACCAGTCAGTCTAACCGAGGGTAGATGGAGAGAGGGCCAGAGGACAGATCTCAGTGGACAGCCAGGAGATTGACGAGCCTCCACCCCCATCATTCGGCACCGTTTAACACCAGTAGCACCGAACCTCAGCTGCCTGCCTCAGATATATTGATCTCCCCTCTCTGGAGGAGGAAAACACTGTGCAGGAAGTTGCTACACCACAGACAGAGACTTGTGGGGAGAAGTCAGACCAGAAAGACCTCGGTTACTTGGTTACTGCTTTTCAATCCATTGCAGATAGTGGCATTCTAGGGCCAGGATTGGCATTTTGAGAAGTGCATTGGATTTGCACATGGAGTCTGTCCCATAGTGTGACCCAAACCTGCCATGGCAAGATGAGTCCACCATCTGGGACATGCTACTGTGCAAATCAAAGAACCCCTGAGTGTTATCTAGATTAGAAATCCACTAACTGGAGAGAGAGAAAGCTGAAAACATGTTTTAGTCCATGGTTAATTCCCCCTGGAAAAAGTATGCAACACAAAAGCTCAGTAACTCAGGTGCTTAAAGTATAGATCAAACTTTCTGTCTAAGTAATCCACCTCATACAAGAGCTACCAAGTAGGTTGCATAGCTAGCAGCCAGTTGAGCAAGCACTGCCAGTAACCAGTTAGCCACCAGTATGTGGGCACAGACACTGCATACATAACAGGCGGCTCTAGTAAAACCCAGCATTTGAAAGCAAGGCCTCAAACCCCCTAAAGGCGGTGTACTGAGTGGGTACACAGTACACCTCTCAGCCAGCCAACACCCAAACATCTCCCTGTGTTTTCCCCACTCTTAGTAACAAAGAGAATCGGTCTGTCCACAGCGATTTTTCATATGCTAGGGGCTCACATTTCTCCCCTTACAATCTATTGTGGTAGGCCGATTTATGAGCTCTTTCAAGCTGTGTCGATAATGTGTGGTAGAGGGAGGGGTATGCAGAGCACCCGCATATTCTCCTCTCCTGGCTGAAGAGTGGGTGTGTGTGTGTGTGCGTACACTCTGGAAGCCTTTGTTTACTGCCACAAAGGTGGCCCTGAGCGCTTAAAGCCCATTTTGCATGGGTGGTATATCACATTCATTAAACAAACGCTGGGGAGAAAAAAAGACATGGCTCCGAGCTGAAGCACAACATAAAAGCAAGGATCTAAACAGGCTGTGTAGGTGTACATTAAAGCTAATTTGTCCGCAAACAATGAAGAAAGGTTGTTGTTTTTCCTTCATATTTTCTCTCACTCCGTCTCACTTTGATGTAGAAAACAATAAAAACAGGTTCCCGTCTATCACATATGTCTTGTTTGTATTTCTTTTGGCCTCCTAAGAAAGTGAGAATTCAAGCGGAGAATGATTTGTGGGTATGAAGCCATTTAAGACCATTGAGATGCACCCCTGTGGAGGTGGGTAGTAAACCGCATGCTATAGCGTGGTATGAAACAACTTTTAATTGAGGAACCACTGTTTCACATCCGGTTTGAGGTCGCCTCGTCCTTCACAGGTAGAACAGAGTGCAGCTCTCAGGACATAAAAAACAATCACAGTTGATGGGAGAAGCCATTTTGGAGTAAAATAAGGGGGGTGAAGAGGGCAGAGACTTAACAAAATAAAACTCAGACCCTGTTATTACATTTTCCTTGTTTCTCTTTGTTTTTGTTGCCTGGAATTGTTCGGTCTCCACCTCTCTAAATTGAAGAACTTCCATGTTGTTGTTTTTTCCACTCAGAGCATTGCTCTTCAACCTCTCCCCCTACCTCTTTCCCTCTCCCACCCCTCCTGTGACTCTCTCCCTCTTAGTTGAACTTCTTTCATTCCGGGCCAAGTTTTTTTCCCTTTTCTCTGAGCCTAAATAGAAGTTGTTTACAAAAACCAGCCCCAGTTTTTTTCTGTGTTGAATGGCTTCCAAAGTTAGTGGCAGTGTTCAGCGCAGCAGAAAAAAATGAAACCGAATGGCCTGCAGTCAGGCCGATTCCTCTAGAATCAGCAGTAAAACACAACCTGATCTCACTGACACACACACTAACACATGGACGGAAGCACAAACAAGCGCAGAGGCATGCCCACGCACGCACGCACATTTCAGGGGTGAGTGCTTTTCCTTTCAAATCTCTCCTAAACCTTATCCAAGAGAGCATTCTTAATATCAAATTTGTTTGCCATAAAACTTCCAAGCAGCAAACATTTTTTCATTGCTTTAATTAAATACTAAGGTTTTCCCTTTTCATGCAGCCAAACGAAGGCCATTGCTACATAGTACACATCCTGTTGAACCTTTGAGTAGCTGGAGATTCATCTGAGTCCCTTTATCATAGATGGACACAATGAAAAGCAGCGCATATTAAAACACATTATTATTTCTTCAAATCCAATCAAATGCTATGTCACATGCTTCGTAAACTGTAAACTGTTGTCGACAAACAGTGAAATGCTTACTTACAGGCCCTTCCCAACAATGCATTATATATATATATATATTGTTTTAATAATAGAAAAATAATAAACATGAGGAATAAATACACAATGAGTTACGAATCGTTGGCTATATACACAGAGTACCAGTACCAAGTCGATGTGCAGGGGTACTTGAGGTAGATAGGTAATTCTTAGGGCCTTCCTCTGACACCGCCTGGTATAGAGGTCCTGGATGGCAGGGAGCTCAGCCCCAGGGATGTACTGGGCCGTACGCACTACCCTCTGTAGAGCCTTGCGGTCGGATGCCAAGCAGTTGCAATACCAAGCAGTGATCCAGCCAGTCAAGATGCTCTCAATGGTGCAGCTGTAGAACTTTTTAAGGATCTGAGGGCCAATGCCAAATCTTTTCAGCCTCCTGAGCGGATAGAGGTGTTGTCGTGCCTTCTTCATGACTGTCTTGGTGGCTGTGGACCATAATAATTCCTTAATGATGTGGACACCAAAGAACTTGAAGCTCTTGACCCGCTCAACTTCAGCTACGTCAATGTGGATGGGATCAGCTCCTTGTTCTTGCTGTTGTTGAGGGAGAGGTTGTTGTCCTGGCACCACACTGCCAGGTCACTGACCTCCTCCCTATAGGCTGCGCATCGTCGTCGGTGAGAGAGGACCAGGAGTTGAAAGGACATTATCTGACCTTGCCTGTGCGTTTGTGAGGGAAGGAAAATCGATGGGTGATGGAGTCTGGGTGAAAGAAAGGAGGGCAGCCAGAGACTGAGGCAGTCTGATAGGAGGCTGGAAGATCAAACTAATCAATCTGGCCCCTTCAGAGTCCTGGCCCAGTCTGGCGCCGTACAATACAATAACCTTCTGAGGGAGAACAACCTACAGTAGGTTGGCCCTAAAGAGCAGTCTTCAGCCTTGCTTTCTCTTGGCCCTGAAACTTTAATGGAACTTTATGATCACGCCCGGCCAACAACATTCAAACGATGTTACCGATGTGCAAAAGAGGAGCAGTGAGTGACTCCCATATGCTGTACGTATTTACAATCATTGAAAATAACAACATTTCAATGAGCCTACATCATAATGAGCTAATGTTTTCCTAGTTGGTGATGCCACAGGGCCAGCAACCTTCTGTCAAGACAAGTGTGTCCAATATCAATTATGAAAATATAATTTCGAACGCATCTGCATTTAGAAAGCTGGCTTTTTTAACGGATGGTAAGACAGAGCGATACAGACAGGCTACTTGGTGTAGAGAATGAGCGTTGTTTAGTGCAGCGATAGATCTCTCCAATAAAGACTCTGTTGCAATATTCATCAGAGGGGCTCATATCTTCTAATAGCCTTGTTTCAAGTCAGTGCATCCGACAATGTGTGCTCTACAACGGCACATTAGCATTTATTTTTATTTTGTAGATTTCAGGGAAGCCACTTTGCTGGAGCGCAACTGTCTGAGGGGCAGGGAGGGAGTTCAATCTGAAGTAGAAAGACAGAGAGAGGAGAAAGAGAGGGGAGAGAGAGGAAGAAAGAAAGAGAGCAAGGCCTTAATCAATATTTCATCCTGGTCTGTGGTATTAATTGCAGAAGCTCATTGATCAGTCATCCATTAAGCGTCTGGGCTGCACCAGACCTATTCTACATCCCTCTGCATCTACTCTGCACTCCTCTCCCCATCCGTCTACTGCTCTCTCTTCTTCTTCGCTCCTCTACTATCTTTTTCTATCCCCTCCCCTTCCTCCTCTTCTACATTTTTTGTCTTTCCTCTCTTTCCTTTTCCTCCCCTACTTACTTCTCTCAGTTCTGATGTGTTTTTTATTATCAATGTGTGCAATAAAAAAAGGTGTTCCTTTAATGTTGAAATAGATGGTCTCTTCTCCTCTGTGGTGTGTGAGGAGTGTGTCTGAGACAGAGCTGTAACAACAGATATTAAACCACACACACTCCCTCTGTAAGCCCCACAATCCTCTCTGGCCTCTCCTCTATGACACAGACTTTCCATAAGCTCCACACTCCCACTGGCCCCGGGAGGACATGGAGGGACAAGGGAGAGAGAGAAAGCGAGAGAAAAGAAACACATGTTGCATGCACGTTTCACAGACACACACACAAGCTCAGAGACATTGTGGTGGAGCTGAAAGGATCATGGCCAAACAGCCAGCTTTCTGGGATTTATTAATTTTCATCCCCTTACTTTTTCTGCCTATATTCCCATCTCCCCCTTTTTCTCTCTCTGTCCTTTGTCCATGCCATCACCACCTCTCTCTCTCTCCTTCTCTCACCATCTTCCCTCTCTCCCACCTCTCTTCCCCTCTCTCCCTCCTTCGATAAGGATGGGGGTTAAACTCCACTAAGAGGGCATGGACCAGTAAGCCCCGTTAGCTCTCCTCTCCTCTGCTCTCCTCTCCATACATAGAACACATGTACATGTATGTATGTACAGCGGGGCAAAAAAGTATTTAGTCAGCCACCAATTTTGCAAGTTCTCCCACTTAAAAAGATGAGAGAGGCCTGTAATTTTCATCATAGGTACACTTCAACTATGACAGACAAAATGAGAAAAAAAATCCCGAAAATCACATTGTAGGATTTTTAATGAATTTATTTGCATGTATGTATGTATGTATGTATGTATGTATGTATGTATGTATGTAGGTGCAAACTACCAAACTACTGAGACACGCACACAATCTATTTTCCACCCTTAGGAGCTAGAAGCAGATCTGCCATATCTGTCGGCGCCATCTGTAAACAATAAGCACACAAAACACTGCATTTCAGGAGTTCTGTATTAGACGTGTTCATTTGGGACACAGATGTAATGTGAAAAATGCTTCATTTGTAAAGGGGATTGACCTTGCATTGGCTTTGCAACACAGTAACCAAATAACTTAATGAAATAATGTATTACAAGAACATGGAGATATTAGGCTTTTTTTCTCTGAGTGCTGTAGATGTTGAATGCTTTGTCAAAGCGAGCGGCAGTATTAACATGGCTCTGGCTGACCTCTTTGCTGGAGCGCAATTGTCTGAGGGGCAGGGAGGGAGTTCAGTCTGAAGTAGAAAGAGAGAGCGAGCGAGAGAGGGGGAGAGGGAAAGAGAGAGAGAAGCACACTCAGTCCTATCAGGAAGAATGTATGCTGGCAGAGAGAAAGCAGGAAATGCAGGCCAGGTTTGTATGACTCCCTGGGCCAAACTTTTCAACTGGTTGTCATGGGGATAGGATGCAGGAAGGAAGATAGCAAAAGCTACTGGGGCATCGAGATAGCAGCATATTTCCTTGGATATGATCAAGGTGCGTGTGTGTGTAACCATGTGTGAAGAAAATAAGTGTGAACTATTATTGTGTATGAGGTGAGTGTACAAGTACATAGCTGGATATGTTTACTTGTGAGTTTGTGTGCGTGTGTGTTTATATTTGTTAGTGCATGCGTGTGTGTGTGTGTGTGTGTTTATACATTGTCTGAGTTGCATATGCACATGGGTCTCAGTGTGTACAAACAAGTCATTTGCATGTCCAGATCAGCCAGTCAGCCAGCACTCCAGTCCGTTCCCCCTTGGCTACATAATTTCTATAAACAAATTCTCATTAATGAGTCATGGGGGATATCTGATTGAATATGACCTTTACTTTCAGCTCTGCACGAAAAACCCAATTTGTGTGAAGGCCGCCCACATCAGGGCTAACCACTGGCTAAATAGCGTTGTATTCTGGGGGGTTAAGAAACCAGAGTAATGATTCTCATCCACCAGACAGAGGCAGAGCAGGGAGCTAAAAGGACAATGGTACTGTACTGCATGGACTGGTACAACCTTCTGGTGCAATACAGCTGCCATGGCATCACTCACATGGGTTCTACATGTTAGTAGTTGAGGTGAGTCCTTAACTTCCTACCTTTAGTATGTAAAGCACTTTGAGCACCTGGGAAATAGGCTATTCCCAGACAAAGTAGGCATTCTTATTCAGGACACAGAGGTAGGGCAGCTAGCTAGCTAAAGGCTAATCGAATAACAGGGCAGTCCAGGCTTCATTCAGCCTGACTGCAAATTGACTGTAAGAAGCCTTAACAGATAATATTTGACTAAGACAATAATTTTAACCGCGCTTACATTTGTATACGATCACATACAGTGAGTGTACAAAACATTAGAAACACCTTCTCTTTCAATGACAGACTGACCTGACCATGTGAATCCAGGTGAAAGCTATGATCGCTTATTGATATCACCAGTCAAATCCACTTCAGTCAGTCTAGATGAAGGGGAGGAGACCGGTTAAAGAAAGATTTTTAAGCCTTGAGAAAATTGAGACATGGATTGTGCGTGTGTCATTCAGAAGGTGAATGGGCAAGCCAAAATATTTAAGTGCTTTTGAGCAGGGTATGGTAGTAGGTGCCAGGCGCATCAGTATGAATGTGTCAAGAACTGCAATGCTACTAGTTTTTTTTACGCTCAACAGTTTCCCATGTATATCAAGAATGGTTCACCACCCGAAGGACATCCAGCATTCCCTGTGGAATGCTTTTGACACCTGTGTATATCGCTCTATTAGTGTTGGGTGGTTTCCAGATTTTCTAATCGTCATACCGTCCTTCTCTGTGATTTATGGTATTATTGACTTAAAAAAGCCCATCCGGTGTCTATTGCCAGAATGCTAACTAAATTAGCACAAGTAATAGCCCACTTCCATGGACGCTGCTAGCTAAATATTCTAACGAGCGCAAAAGAAAATACACAAACTGCAAAGACAGGCAATCCAGCTCATAAAGTTATCCATTGACACTACCAGTCAAAAGTTTTGGACACACCTACTTATTCCAGGGATTTTCTTTATTTTGACTATTTTTCTACATAGAATAATAGTGAAGGCATCAAAACTATGAAATGTGTAATCATGTAGTAAGCAATATTTGAGATTCTTGAAAGTAGCCACCTTTTGCCTTGATGACAGCTTTGCACACTCTTGGCATTCTCTCATCCAGCTTCATGAGGTCGTCGCCTGGAATGCATTTCAATTAACAGGTGTGCCTTTGTGGGATTTCTTTCCTTCTTAATGCGTTTGAGCCATTCAGTTGTATTGTGACAAGGTAGGGGTGGTATACAGAAGATTGCCCTATTTGGTAAAAGACCAAGTCCATATTGTGGCAAGAACAACTCAAATAAGCAAAGAGAAACGACAGTCCATCATTACTTTAAGACATGATGGTCAGTCAATGCGGAACATTTCAAGAGCTTTGAAAGTTTCTTCAACTGCAGTCGCAAAAACCATCAAGCGCATGAGAACCTCGCTCTCATGAGAACCGCCACAGAAAAGGAAGACCCTGAGTTACCTCTGCTGAGATGATAAGTTCATTAGAGTTACCAGCCTAATGGCAGCCCAAATAAATGCTTCACAGAGTTCAAGTAACAGATACATCTCAAAATAAACTGTTCAGAGGAGACTGAGTGAATCAGGCCTTCATTGTCGAATTGCAACAAAGAAACCACTACTAAAAGACACAAATAATAAGAAGAGACTTGCTTGGGCCAAGAAACATGAACAATGGACGTTAGACCGGTGGAAATCTGTCCTTTGGTCTGATGAGTCCAATTTGATGTTTTTGGTTCCAACCGCAGTGCCTTTGTGAGATGCAGATTAGGTGAACAGATGATCTCTGCATGTGTGGTTCCCACCATGAAGCATGGAGGAAGAGGTGTGATGGTTTGGGGGTGCTTTGCTGGTGACACTGTCAGTGATTTATTTAGAATTCAAGGCACACTTAACCAGCATGGCTACCACAGCATTCTCTACCGATACGCCTTCCCATCTGGTTTGCGCTTAGTGGGACTATCATTTGTTTTTCAACAGGACAATAACTTTTTCACTGTAGGCTCATTTACTTGTGTGGCTGCCAGCCAAATAGCGTTGCACTTCTGTTGTCATCTGATGAAAATGAAGCTATTTTCTGCCGAATGTGTTGCTTTAATGTATTTTCTGTGAGGGAAAACTTCTATTGAAGCACAAAAACACTCTTGACTTTCAATTTAAAACACGACCCCTGTCAATACACAGCTGGACTCACCTGCTCCTGCCTTCTACCATTGTGCTATTTACAAACAAGCACGTGACTGGCTCAACTGTTCTGGGGAACTACAGTAAGCTTCATAATGTAAAATAATGTGACAGGTGAAATGAAGAACGCGATCTGCTTTATCTCCTAACGTATTAAACAAGTAGACTGCAGGTGTTTGCATAAAAAGTAGCTACAAATATGAAAATAGAGTAAAACACGTCAGCATTTGGTGATATTGAAAAACAATCCTGTGGCTATTTCCAAATACCCCGGTATACGGTATATACGTTATACCACCCAAACGTACTCTCTATGATGCATGGAAATACTTTGGAACAGATTCAAATCACTTGCAGCTGATATGCTGGTGTTTTTACAGTCTTTTTTCTTTTCTAATAACAACTTTTAAATGTTTTTTTTAGCTCAGAAAACTTGGAGGGGCCAGTTGGGGAACCCTGCCCTACAGAGAATCATAGATATGGCCTCACAACTAGAGATATGAAACATGAGGTGGCAAACATCCTCTCTATCAAACTAGCAGCAGCTCATATCGCAGGTGACACATATTTCCTGTTGCTGCGTTGGCAGAAAGGAAGCAAGGTTAAAACTAATGGTAGTCATAGTGATAAGGGTTGCCATGCATACAGATAAGCAAGGAAGAACCGAGAATGGCAGAAGTGGAAAGAGTGAAGGCACAGCTCTTAACGACAGATTTGTACTAAAAAACGAAACATTTGTTGAATCCCCAATGTGTTATCACTATGCTTTCAACCATCTAATAGAACGACCAAGTTCTAATTGGAAAACAATGTTTGATTTTTGGTGTAGTCATTCAAATGGGTTATCACTGCACTTTCGACCATTTAAAGCACAACAAAGTTAAAATGGGAATACAATGTCAGATATTTTGTATTTATACAACAACGTCGTGTCTTTTCACTGTACTTCATAAATATGTTTTAATTGTCACATGATAGGTGCCGTGAAATGTTTTGTTCTAAAGGGTAAGTCATAGTAGTACGGTGCCCCTGGAGCAAATTTGGATTAAGTACCTTGCTCAAGGGCAAATCGACAGATTTTTCACAATGTCGGCTCGAGTATTTTAAAAAGCATCCAATTTGTTTACAAATGTATAATTGACATGTTGGATTCACGTCTCCATCGCAAACAAACATCTAAGTTAAAGAATAGGACTAAATCTAATCAAACTTTAAATGCACTTTAAATATATATATTTAGTCTTATTCTTGAACCCTGGGTTAAATTGAAACAACAGCTGTTAATGACTTCGCAAACGCTATATGGACCTAAATAGCATTGTTGTAGTCGGGTCACTAAACCTCAAGTCCAAGTCGAGTCCAAATTCTCCAGTGCTCGAGTCGGAGTCACAGTATATCGCCACAACTTCATGAAAAAACAACAGCTAATTTACTATTTATCACTATCTCCAAAGTTTTACTCAATACCTGTGTTTAATTTCTTATTTACTGCATAAATAAATTGTAAGTCAAGCTCTCACTTTTTTATAATTGCCCAGTGATACAGTGCCTTGCGAAAGTATTCGGCCCCCTTGAACTTTGCAACCTTTTGCCACATTTCAGGCTTCAAACATAAAGATATAAAACTATCATTTTTTTGTGAAGAATCAACAACAAGTGGGACACAATCATGAAGTGGAACGACATTTATTGGATATTTAAAACTTTTTTAACAAATCAAAAACTGAAAAATTGGGCGTGCAAAATTATTCAGCCCCTTAAGTTAATACTTTGTAGCGCCACCTTTTGCTGCGATTACAGCTGTAAGTCGCTTGGGGTATGTTTCTATCAGTTTTGCACATCGAGAGACTGACATTTTTTCCCATTCCTCCTTGCAAAACAGCTCGAGCTCAGTGAGGTTGGATGGAGAGCATTTGTGAACAGCAGTTTTCAGTTCTTTCCACAGATTCTCGATTGGATTCAGGTCTGGACTTTGACTTGGCCATTCTAACACCTGGACGTGTTTATTTTTGAACCATTCCATTGTAGATTTTGCTTTATGTTTTGGATCATTGTCTTGTTGGAAGACAAATCTCCGTCCCAGTCTCAGGTCTTTTGCAGACTCCATCAGGTTCTCTTCCAGAATGGTCCTGTATTTGGCTCCATCCATCTTCCCATCAATTTTAACCATCTTCCCTGTCCCTGCTGAAGAAAAGCAGGCCCAAACCATGATGCTGCCACCACCATGTTTGACAGTGGGGATGGTGTGTTCAGCTGTGTTGCTTTTACGCCAAACATAACGTTTTGCATGGTTGCCAAAAAGTTCAATTTTGGTTTCATCTGACCAGAGCACCTTCTTCCACATGTTTGGTGTGTCTCCCAGGTGGCTTGTGGCAAACTTTAAACTACACTTTTTATGGATATCTTTAAGAAATGGCTTTCTTCTTGCCACTCTTCCATAAAGGCCAGATTTGTGCAATATACGACTGATTGTTGTCCTATGGACAGAGTCTCCCACCTCAGCTGTAGATCTCTGCAGTTCATCCAGAGTGTTCATGGGCCTCTTGGCTGCATCTCTGATCAGTCTTCTCCTTGTATGAGCTGAAAGTTTAGAGGGACGGCCAGGTCTTGGTAGATTTGCAGTGGTCTGATACTCCGTCCATTTCAATATTATCGCTTGCACAGTGCTCCTTGGGATGTTTAAAGCTTGGGAAATCTTTTTGTATCCAAATCCGGCTTTAAACTTCTTCACAACAGTATCTCGGACCTGCCTGGTGTGTTCCTTGTTCTTCATGATGCTCTCTGCACTTTTAACGGACCTCTGAGACTATCACAGTGCAGGTGCATTTATACGGAGACTTGATTACACACAGGTGGATTGTATTTATCATCATTAGTCATTTAGGTCAACATTGGGTCATTCAGAGATCCTCACTGAACTTCTGGAGAGAGTTTGCTGCACTGAAAGTAAAGGGGCTGAATAATTTTGCACGCCCAATTTTTCAGTTTTTGATTTGTTAAAAAGGTTTGAAATATCAAAAAAAAATATCGTTCCACTTCATGATTGTGTCCCACTTGTTGTTGATTCTTCACAAAAAAATACAGTTTTATATCTTTATGTTTGAAGCCTGAAATGTGGCAAAAGTTCGCAAAGTTCAAGGGGGCCGAATACTTTCGCAAGACACTGTATGTGTGTAGGTTGACTAAAGGGAGACTTGTCAAAACCTGGTTAACCACTTATTGAACACGGAATGAGTCCATGCAACTTATTATGCGATTTGTTAAGCTAATTTTTACTCCTGAACTTATTTACTGTAGGCTTGTCATAACAAAGGGGTTGAATACTTATTGACTCAAGACATTTCAGCTTTAAATTAAATCTATTAATTTAAAAGAAATTCTACAAACAAAATTCCACTTTGACATTATTGGGTATTGCATGTGACACAAATGTTCAATTGAATACATTTTAAATTCAGGGTGTAACGCAACAAAATGTGGAAGAAGTAAAAATGTGAATACTTTCTGATGGCTCTGTAAATAGTAGGCTGTTGACTGTTGGTTACGAGGAAAGCAAATGAGTCTCTTGCACGATGTTTAGCCTATGATCGTAGGTGGAGTCGGAGTGGAGCCTGCCTGCCCACAATATATACCTGCTCCCCCGCAGCTCACCAGCTGATTTAGACTGTGTGTTCTTCCTTCCCACTGCTAGAGAACAGAACCCTCGATGCGCTGCGCACTCAGTTTAGCGAATATTCTGCTTATGAAAGTAGCCTATCCAGTCCAAGCAAATACAAGTCACGAGAAGGCGATTCCGAGTCAACAATGGTCGAGAAGGCGAGTCCAAGTCAGAGTCACCAATGGTCGAGTCCAAGTTGAGGACTCGAGTACTACAACACAGCTAAACATTATCATTGATTATATATTTGACTTAATTAAAAGGTATTGTTACATTTCATTTTCTCTGTTGAAACTACCCATTGGAATGACTTCGATAGCAACAGTGAATCTATTAATTTGTTAAAATCATTCTCACGATAAGCACATTGGTAGTTGTCAGTGACAAATATCAAAGCTAAGCAGGGCTGGGCTTGGTTATTCTGTAATAACCTTAGTGATCACTGTTTTACAGCCTGTGTTCGTAATGGCTGCTCAGTGAAATAACCTGTCCTGATTTGACATAGACGCCTGCTAAAAAACTTTAATAAGCATGCTTTCCTTCATGAACTGGCCTCTGTAAAAATGGGATAGAATCAGCTTGATCTTGTCATGTACTGTCATGTTGTGTCTTGTCTCTGTCCTTTCCCTTCACCCTGTCTCCCTCTGCTGGTCGTTGTTAGGTTACCTTTTCTCCCCCGCTTTCCCCCAGCTGTTCCTTGTCTCCTCTTGACTACCTCGTCACCCCTTCTCCCACCTGTTCCCCTTTTCCCTCTGATTAGTCCCCTATATCTCTCTCTGTTTTTGTTCCTGTCCTTGTCGGATTCTTGTTTGTTGTGTTTCATGCCTGAACCAGACTGTCGTCATGTTTGCTGTAACCTTGTCTTGTCCTGTCGGAATCTGCCGGTCCGTCTGAGCCTACCTATGTTTGGTAATTAAAGAAGCTCTGTTTAAGTTAATTCGCTTTTGGGTCCTCATTCACGCACCGTAACAGAAGAATCCGACCAAGAATGGACCCAGCGACTTCGGATCCTCTCCACTCAGCCGTCGGGATCCAGGGAGCGATGCTAGGCAGACACGAGCAGGAAGTGTCTGCTGCTCGACATGCCGTTGAGACCCTGGCCACCCAAGTCTCCAACCTCACAGAACAGGTTCACCATCTCCGCCTCGATCCACCGGCCACTTCCAGGGCTTTCGAATCTCCGGAGCCCAGAATCAATAACCCGCCGTGTTACTCTGGGGAGCCCACTGAATGCCGCTCGTTCCTCACCCAGTGTGATATTGTGTTTTCTCTCCAGCCCAACACTTACTCCAGGAGCACTGCTCGTGTCGCCTACGTCATATCTCTCCTTATTGGACGGGCTCGTGAGTGGGGCACGGCAATCTGGGAGGCAAGGGCTGAGTGTACTAACCAGTATCAGGACTTTAAGGAGGAGATGATACGGGTTTTTGATCGATCTGTTTTTGGGGAGGAGGCTTCCAGGGCCCTGTCTTCCCTATGTCAAGGCAATCGATCCATAACAGACTACTCTATTGAGTTTCGCACTCTTGCTGTCTCCAGTGGCTGGAACGAGCCGGCCTTGCTCGCTCGTCTTCTGGAGGGTCTCCGCGCAGAGGTAAAGGATGAGATTCTCTCCCGGGAGGTTCCTTCCAGCGTGGATTCCTTGATTGAACTCGCTATTCGCATTGAGCGACAGGTTGATCTTCGTCACCGAGCTCGTGGAAAGGAGCTCGCGCTCTCCGTCGCTCCCCTCTCCGCATCACTACCATCTTCCTCTGCCGGCTCGGGTGCTGAGCCCATGCAGCTGGGAGGTATCCGCATCTCGACTAAGGAGAGGGAACGGAGAATCACCAACCGCCTCTGTCTCTATTGCGGTTCCGCTGGTCATTTTGTCACTTCATGTCCAGTAAAAGGCCAGAGCTCGTCAGTAAGCGGAGGGCTACTGGTGAGCGCTACTACTCCTGTCTCTCCTTCAAGATCCTGCACTACCTTGTCGGTCCATCTACGCTGGACCGGTTCGTCAGCTTCCTGCAGTGCCTTAATAGACTCTGGGGCGGAGGGCTGTTTTATGGACGAGACCTGGGCTCGGGAACATGACATTCCTCTCAGACAGTTAAAGGAGCCCACGGCCTTGTTCGCCCTGGATGGTAGTCCTCTCCCCAGGATTCAGCGTGAGACGCTACCTTTAACCCTCACTGTTTCTGGTAATCATAGTGAAACCATTTCTTTTTTAATTTTTCGTTCACCTTTTACACCTGTTGTTTTGGGCCATCCCTGGCTAGTTTGTCATAATCCTTCCATTAATTGGTCTAGTAATTCTATCCTCTCCTGGAACGTCTCTTGTCATGTGAAATGTTTAATGTCTGCTATCCCTCCTGTTTCCTCTGTCTCTTCTTCACAGGAGGAGCCTGGTGATTTGACAGGGGTGCCGGAGGAATATCACGATCTGCGCACGGTGTTCAGTCGGTCCAGGGCCACCTCTCTTCCTCCACACCGGTCGTATGATTGTAGTATTGATCTCCTTCCGGGAACCACCCCCCCCCGGGGTAGACTATACTCTCTGTCGGCTCCCGAACGTAAGGCTCTCGAAGATTATTTGTCTGTAGCTCTTGACGCCGGTACCATAGTCCCCTCCTCCTCTCCCGCCGGAGCAGGGTTTTTTTTTGTCAAGAAGAAGAACGGGTCTCTGCGCCCCTGCATAGATTATCGATGGCTGAATGACATAACAGTGAAGAATCGTTATCCGCTTCCTCTTATGTCTTCAGCCTTCGAGATCCTGCAGGGAGCCAGGTTTTTCACTAAGTTGGACCTTCGTAACGCTTACCATCTCGTGCGCATCAGGGAGGGGGACGAGTGGAAGACGGCGTTTAACACTCCGTTAGGGCACTTTGAATACCGGGTCCTTCCTTTCGGCCTCGCTAACGCTCCAGCTGTCTTTCAGGCATTAGTCAATGATGTCCTGAGAGACATGCTGAACATCTTTGTTTTCGTTTACCTTGACGATATCCTGATTTTTTCACCGTCACTCCAGATTCATGTTCAGCACGTTCGACGTGTCCTCCAGCGCCTTTTAGAGAATTGTCTTTTTGTGAAGGCTGAGAAGTGCACTTTTCATGCCTCCTCCGTCACATTTCTCGGTTCTGTTATTTCCGCTGAAGGCATTAAGATGGATCCCGCTAAGGTCCAAGCTGTCATTGATTGGCCCGTCCCTAAGTCACGCGTCGAGCTGCAGCGCTTTCTCGGCTTCGCGAACTTCTATCGTCGTTTCATCCGTAATTTCGTACAGGTGGCAGCTCCTCTCACAGCCCTTACTTCTGTCAAGACGTGCTTTAAGTGGTCCGTTTCCGCCCAGGGAGCTTTTGATCTCCTCAAGAATCGTTTTACATCCGCTCCTATCCTTGTTACACCTGACGTCTCTAGACAGTTCGTTGTCGAGGTTGACGCGTCAGAGGTGGGCGTGGGAGCCATTCTTTCTCAGCGCTCCCTCTCTGACGACAAGGTCCACCCATGCGCGTATTTTTCTCATCGCCTGTCGCCGTCGGAACGTAACTATGATGTGGGTAACCGCGAACTGCTCGCCATCCGGTTAGCCCTAGGCGAATGGCGACAGTGGTTGGAGGGGGCGACCGTTCCTTTTGTCGTTTGGACTGACCATAGGAACCTTGAGTACATCCGTTCTGCCAAACGACTTAATGCGCGTCAGGCGCGTTGGGCGCTGTTTTTCGCTCGTTTCGAGTTCGTGATTTCTTATCGTCCGGGCTCTAAGAACACCAAGCCTGATGCTTTGTCTCGTCTCTTCAGTTCTTCAGTAGCCTCCACTGACCCCGAGGGGATTCTCCCTGACGGGCGTGTTGTCGGGTTGACTGTCTGGGGAATTGAGAGGCAGGTAAAACAAGCGCTCACTCACACTCCGTCGCCGCGCGCTTGTCCTAGGAACCTTCTTTTCGTTCCCGTTCCTACTCGTCTGGCCGTTCTTCAGTGGGCTCACTCTGCCAAGTTAGCCGGCCACCCTGGCGTTCGGGGTACGCTTGCTTCCATTCGCCAGCGTTTTTGGTGGCCCACCCGGGAGCATGACACGCGTCGTTTCGTGGCTGCTTGTTCGGTCTGCGCGCAGACTAAGTCCGGTAACTCTCCTCCTGCCGGCCGTCTCAGGCCGCTTCCTATTCCCTCTCGACCGTGGTCTCACATCGCCTTAGATTTTGTCACCGGACTGCCTTCGTCAGCGGGGAAGACTGTTATTCTTACGGTTGTCGATAGGTTCTCTAAGGCGGCTCATTTCATTCCCCTTGCTAAGCTTCCTTCTGCTAAAGAGACGGCACAAATCATCATCGAGAATGTTTTCAGAATTCATGGCCTTCCGTCAAACGTCGTTTCGGACAGAGGTCCGCAATTCACGTCTCAATTTTGGAGGGAGTTTTGCCGTTTGATTGGGGCTTCCGTCAGTCTCTCTTCCGGCTTTCACCCCCAGTCTAACGGTCAAGCAGAACGGGCCAATCAGACTATTGGTCGCATCTTACGCAGTCTTTCTTTTCGCAACCCTGCGTCTTGGTCAGAACAGCTCCCCTGGGCAGAATACGCCCACAACTCGCTTCCTTCGTCTGCGACCGGGCTATCTCCTTTTCAGAGTAGCCTCGGGTACCAGCCTCCGCTGTTCTCATCTCAGTTCGCCGAGTCCAGCGTCCCCTCCGCTCAGGCTTTTGTCCAACGTTGCGAGCGCACCTGGAAGAGGGTCAGGTCTGCACTTTGCCGTTATAGGACGCAGACTGTGAGGGCTGCTAATAAGCGTAGAACTAAGAGTCCTAGATATTGTCGCGGTCAGAGAGTTTGGCTCTCCACTCAGAACCTTCCCCTTAAGACGGCTTCTCGCAAGTTGACCCCGCGGTTCATTGGTCCGTTCCGTATTTCTCGGGTCATTAATCCTGTCGCAGTTCGACTTCTTCTTCCGCGATACCTTCGTCGCGTCCACCCGGTCTTCCATGTCTCCTGCATCAAGCCCGTCCTTCGCGCCCCCGCTCGTCTTCTCCCCCCCCCCCCCCCATCCTTGTCGAGGGCGCACCCATCTACAGGGTCCGTAGAATTTTGGACATGCGTCCTCGGGGCCGTGGTCACCAGTACCTCGTAGATTGGGAGGGGTACGGTCCTGAGGAGAGGAGTTGGGTTCCCTCTCGGGACGTGCTGGACCGTGCGCTGATCGAGGATTTCCTCCGTTGCCGCCAGGTTTCCTCCTCGAGTGCGCCAGGAGGCGCTCGGTGAGTGGGGGGGGTACTGTCATGTACTGTCATGTTGTGTCTTGTCTCTGTCCTTTCCCTTCACCCTGTCTCCCTCTGCTGGTCGTTGTTAGGTTACCTTTTCTCCCCCGCTTTCCCCCAGCTGTTCCTTGTCTCCTCTTGACTACCTCGTCACCCCTTCTCCCACCTGTTCCCCTTTTCCCTCTGATTAGTCCCCTATATCTCTCTCTGTTTTTGTTCCTGTCCTTGTCGGATTCTTGTTTGTTGTGTTTCATGCCTGAACCAGACTGTCGTCATGTTTGCTGTAACCTTGTCTTGTCCTGTCGGAATCTGCCGGTCTGTCTGAGCCTACCTATGTTTGGTAATTAAAGAAGCTCTGTTTAAGTTAATTCGCTTTTGGGTCCTCATTCACGCACCGTAACAGATCTCCTCTGTCGAAGACGCATGGACCTTCCTTTTTAATATTTTCAGTGGTTTTGATAACAAACACGTCCCCATAAAGAAAATAAGAATTAAAAACAGGTTCAGTCCCTGGTTTGACCGTGTTCTTGTAGAGTTACTCCACCTCAAGAATTGCATTGCATTTGGTGGAAGGCTCGGCACACGCATACTCAGGCTGACTGGCCATCGTTCAGGCAAATGAGAAATAAATGCACTCAGGCTATCCGGAAGGCCAAAGTTAGTTACTTTAAAGGAGCAGTTCTTTCTCTGTGGGTCTAACCACAAGAAGTTCTGGAAAACAGTTAAACACCTGGAGAATAAACCCTCCTCCTCACAGCTGCCCATGTCCCTTAATGTTGATGATGTGGTTGTTACTGACAAGAAGCACATGGCTGAGCTCTTTAATCACCACTTTATTAAGTCAGGATTCCTATTTGACTCAGCCATGCCTTCTTGCCCGTCCAACATTTCTTCATCTCCCACCCCTTCCAATGCGACTATCCCCGATGCTTCTCCCTCTTTTTCCCTACCCCGCTACTCAGCTTCTCCCTGGAGGCAGTCACTGAGTCTGAGGTGCTAAAGGAGCTCCTTAAACTTGGGTCAGATGCTTTAGACCCTTTCTTCCTTAAGGTTGCTGCCCCTATCATCGCCAAGCCTATCTCCAGCCTTTTTAACCAAGTCATAGACTGTTCTCTCTGCTACCGCACGGCAAGCTGTACCGGAGCACCAAGTCCAGGTCCAAGATGCTTCTAAACAGCTTCTACCCCAAGCCATGAGACTCCTGAACACCTAATCAAATGGCTACCCAGACTATTTACATTGCCCCCCCTCTTTTACACAGCTGCTACTCTCTGTTGTCATCATCTATGCATAGTCACTTTAATAACTCTACCTACATGTACATATTACCTCAATTAACCGGTGCCCCCGCACATTAAAACTGTAGTGGTGCCCCCCTGTATATAGTCTCGCTATTGTTATTTTACTGCTGCTCTTTAATTACTTGTTACTTTTGTTTATATTCTTATCCGTATTTTTTTAAACTGCATTGTTTGTTATTGTCTCGTAAGTAAGCATTTCACTGTAAGGTGAACCTGTTGTATTCGGCGCATGTTACTAATTTAATTGGATTTGATGATTTAATTGCAACCTTAAAGATCCTCAATGATGTCACCATTTCCATTGATTCTAAGCAATGTCGTGCTGCTATTTTTATTGACTTGGCCAAAGCTTTTGATACGGTAGACCTTTCCATTCTTATGGGCCGGCTAAGGAGTATTGGTGTCTCTGAAGGGTCTTTGACCTGGTTTGCTAACTACCTCTCTCAAAGATTACAGTGTATGAAGTCAGAAAATCTGCTGTCTCAGCCACAGCCAGTCACCAAGGGAGCACCCCAAGGCTCGATCCTAGGCCCCACGCTCTTCTCAATTTACATCAATAACATAGCTCAGGCAGTAGGACGCTCTCTCAGCCATTTATATGCAGATGACACAGTCTTATACTCAGCTGGCCCCTCCCTGGATTTTGTGTTAAATGCTCTCCAACAAAGCTTTCTTAGTGTCCAACAAGCTTTCTCTACCCTTAACCTTGTTCTGAACACCTCCGAAACAAAGGTCATGTGGTTTAGTAAGAAGAATGCTCCTCTTCCCACAGGTGTTATTACTATAGCTGAGGGTTTAGAGCTTGAGGTAGTCACCTCACACAAGTACTTGGGAGTGGGGTGCACTGTCCTTCTCTCAGCACATATCAAAGCTCCAGGCTAAAGTTAAATCTAGACTTGGTTTCCTATATTGTAATCGCTCCTCTTTCACCCCAGCTGCCAAGCTAACCCTGATTCAGATGACCATCCTACCCATGCTAGATTACGGAGACTGGAACGAGCTGCAACAAACACTCAAACTGGACAGTTTTATCTCAATCTCTTCATTCAAAGACTCAATCATAGACACTCTTACTGACAGTTGTGGCTGCTTTGTGTGATATATTGTTGTCTCTACCTTCTTGGCCTTTGTGCTGTTGTCTGTGCCCAAAAATGTTTGTACATGTTTTGTGCTGCTACCATGTTGTGTTGCTACTATGTTGTTGTCATGTTGTGTTGCTACCATGCTGTGTTGCTACCTTGCTATGTTGTTGTCTTAGTTCTCTCCTTATGTAGTGTTATCGCTCTTGTTGTGATGTGTGTTTTGTCCTATATTTATATTGTATTAATTTTAAATCCCAGGCCCCCATCCCCGCAGGAGGCCTTTTGGTAGGCCATCATTCTTAATAAGAATTTGTTCTTAACTGACCTGCCTAGTTAAATAAAAATTAAATTAAAAAAACCCTGGATGGATACCAAAGGGATAGCTGTAGATAGGCCAACTCTCCAGTAGGAGATACTGCCCAAACAATAGATTTTTTTTTCTGATAGTGAATATAACGTTGAAGATTGGATGTTGTTTCATTTTCATTGATGACTTTTTGCAAATCTAATTTATTTTCCACATGGATTCCACGTCACAATACATTGAAAAAAATGTTGATTCCACCAGTTTGTTCCCAGTGGGTAGACAAGAGGAATCAGAGTGAATATCAGTTCCAGCAGCTATAATGAAGCTCTTCTCTCCTCCTCCTACCCACACAGAGAGCCAGCCACACAGCCAGCCACATATAATAGAGCAGGGACGTTTGTTGGGAATTTGGAGGGGCAGTCACTGGAGATGTCAGGTGACACAACCATCTATTGCAGGATAATAAAGTCCACTTACGCCCGGTGTCTCAGGCATTGTGTGTATGTCTGTGTGTGTATTTACAGGTAACTGCCAATATATTGGAAACACTTCAGTAAATGAGGGATACAAAGTAGTGTATTCAGAAAGTATTCACACACCTTGACTTTTTCCACATTTTGTTGTTACAGCCTAAATTTTAAATTAAATAAATATATATTTTGTGTCACTGGCCTACACACAATACCCTGGGGCGGCAGGTAGCCTAGAGGTTAATGGCATTGGGCCTGTAACTGAAAGGTTGCTGGTTCGAATCCCCAAGCCAGCAAGATGGAAAAATAATCCGTTCTGGCGAAGGCAGTTAACCCCCACAACAACTGCTCCCTGGATGCCGAAAACGTCGACTAATCCCGCACTGCTCTGATTCAGAGGGGTTGGGTTAAATGCAGAAGATGCATTTAGTTGTGCAACTGATTAGGTATCCCTTTTCTCAAAATGGAATTAGGTTTTTGAACTTTTTGCAAATTAATAGAAAATTAAAAGCTGAAATGTTTTGAGTCAATAAGTATTCAACCCCTTTGTTATGGCAAGCCTTAATATGGTCAGGAGTAAAAATGTGCTTAATAAGTCATGGTGCATGGTGTGCAATAACTGTCACACCCAGATCTGTTTCACCTGTCTTGTGCTTGTCTCCACCCCCCTCCAGGTGTCGCCCATTTTCCCAGTTATCCACTGTGCATTTATCCCTGTGATTGTCTATTGCCAGTTCATCTTGTCCCATCAAACCTACCAGCGTTTTACCCGTACTACTGTTTTTCTCTCTTGTCCCTGTTTTCACCGTTCTGCCTGCCCTGACCCTGACCCCGCCTTCTGTACCTTTCGGACTCTGATCTGGATCACAGACCTCTGCCTGCCCTTGACCTGTCGTTTGCCTGCCCCCTATTTTTGTAATAAACTTTTGTTACTTCGAACTGTCTGTATCTGGGTCTTATCCTGAGGTCTGACAGTATGAACTGGCCATGACTGACCCAACAGACTCAGACCAGATCCGCAACGCCATCTTCACTCAAGGAGCCACCATTGGGAGACACGAGGAGTTACTCCTAGGTCTTATGGACGGATTCCAGACCTTGGAAGACCGCCATGACTGTGCTTTGAATACATTGCTGGAGCAATTCCGCGGATTATCTGTGCGGCCACCGGCCACGACAGTAGCATCCCAGCCCCCCAGGTACACCACTGTCAGCAGTGCGTCTCTCCAGGCCACCCCGGCTTCCCGAGAACCCTGCTTACCTACTCCAGATTGCGTCGCTGGAGGGTCAGGAACCCGTCGGGTGTTTCTCTCCCAGTGTTCCCTCATCTTCGAGCTGTAGTCCTTGTCCTTCCCCTCGGACCGCTCAAAGATAGCGTATCTCATAACGCTAATGTCCGGGAGCGCTCTCGTCTGGGCTACTGCGGTGTGGGAACAACAATCTGCCATGCGTTTCAGCCTGGATGAGTTCGTGGATGAGGTGAAAAAAAGTTTTAGATTCTCGGTTGTCCAGGAGAGAGTCAGCCCGGAAGTTACTTCAGCTTCGCCAAGACTCCCGCAGTGTGAGGGACTATGCGGTTGATTTCCGCACGTTGGCTACCGAGAGTGCCTGGAACCCGGACTCCCTGTTTGACACATTCCTTCATGGATTATCGGAGGAGGTTAAGGACAGGCTCGCCGCCGGGGAGCTGCCTACGGATCTCGATTCGCTCATCGCCATGACCATCCGGATCGATGGCCGGCTAGGAGAACGTAGGAGGGAGAGGAGGTCCGATTCCGGTCCCAATTGCTCGCCCAAGGATCTCACCTTGCCCCAGAGGAACTTTGGAAGTCACTGGTGTCTACATCCCCGAGAGGATCCGGCCTTACCAGAGTTCTGCCGAGAATCTCTGAGGTCTGCTGACTCGCCTTTTTCGGAGCCTATGCAACTCTGCAGAGCTAGGCTGTCTCCAGCCGAACGCTTATGCAGACTTAAGACCCAGAGTTGTCTGTACTGTGGAACTGTCGGTCATTATGTGTCTTGTCCTTTAAAGAGACCAGGCTCATCAGTCGGTACAAGTACTTTGGTGGGCCATGCAGAGAGTTTTTCTTCTGCCCTTACTCGCACCCCTCTCCATGCCATCCTCCTGTGGGGTGACCAGTCTAAATCTCTCCGGGTTCTCAAGGACTCTGGGGCCGACAAGAGTTTCATGGATGCCACCCTGGTGTCTGAGCTGGGCATCCCCACTCAGCCTCACTCCAGTCCCCTGGACGATAGAGCACTGGATGGGCGCTCTATAGGCAGGGTTACCCACAATACTACTCCTATTCACCCGCGTGTGTCCGGGAACCACAGTGAGACTATACAGTTATACACCTCCCCCGCCGGCGCAGGTTTCTTCTTTGTTGAGAAGAAGGACAAAATTCTGCGCCCGTACATCGACTACTAGGGCCTCAATGACATCACGGTTAAGAACTGCTACCCGTTACCACTTATTGCCTCGGCTTTTGAGCTGCTCAGTCCCCTCCTGTCCTCCCTGTTCACTCATGACTGCACGGCCAGGCACAACTCCAACACCATCATTAAGTTTGCTAATAACACAACAGTGGTAGGCCTGATCACAGACAAAGATGAGACAGCCTATAGGGAGGTCGTCAGAGACCTGACCGTGTCTCATTGACGGGGCTGCAGTGGAGCAGTTCCTTGGCGTCCACATCACAAACAAACTAAAATGGTCCAAGGACACAAAGACAGTGGTGAAGAGGGCACGACAAAACCTATTCCCGCTCAGGAGACTGAAAAGATTTGGCATGGGTCCTCAGATCCTCAAAAGGTTGCATCACTGCCTGGTATGGCAACTGCTCGGCCTCTGACCTCAAGGCACTACAGAGGGTAGTGTGTACGGCCCAGTACATCACCAGGGCCAAGCTTCCTGCCATCCAGGACCTCTATACCAGGCGGTGTCAAAGACTCCAGCCAACCTACTCATAGACTGTTCTCTCTGCTACCGCACGGCAAGCGGTACCAGAGAGCCAAGTCTAGGTCCAAGAGGCTTCTAAACAGCTTCTACCCCCAAGCCATAAGACTCCTGAACAGCTAATCAAATGGCTACCCAGACTATTTATCCCTTCCCCCACGCTGCAGCTACTCTCTGTTATCATCTATGTATAGCCACTTTAATAACCCTACCTGCATGTACATAATTACCTCAATTACATCGACACCGGTGCACCCGCACATTGACACATTGACTCTGTACCGGTACCCCCTGTATATAGCCCCACTATTGTTATTTGCTGCTCTTTAATTGCTTGTTTGTCTTATCTTTAACAAATGTATTTTTTTAGGTATTTTCTTAAATCTGCATTGTTAATTAAGGGCTTGTAAGTAAGCATTTCACTGTAAGGTCAACAAACTTTGATTTGGTGTGTGTGTGTGTGTGTGTGTGTGTGTGTGTGTGTGTGTGTGTGTGTGTGTCAAGGAGGAGACAGACAAAAACAACAAAATTCTCCGACAAAGGAGTAGGGATATCTATAAGGTATTTTAATACCAATGCATCCACTCGGCTTCAGTGTCAATTAGAGTAACTTCATGCGAACCCATTCACATTGTTTCAGCATCAATTCAAATGATTTCATACGAAGGCGATCACTGCATGTTAGCATCAGTGCAATGGTGAGGTTAAAACTCTTGACAGAGCAGAGAGCTGTCTGAAGAACCAAGCCTAACCTAACCTGTCTGCTCTGCCAAGGCCAGGAGGTGAAGTGATGGAAGTGAAGGGGATGGGTTAGATGGATTACAGAGACCTCAGGCTGAGAGAGGAAAGGAGGGAGGAGGAAAATTATGTCCAAAAAAGTTGTACTGAAATGAACAATAGTGAGAGAGAGAGAGAGAGAGAGAGAGAGAGAGAGAGAGAGAGAGAGAGAGAGAGAGAGAGAGAGAGAGAGAGAGAGAGAGAGAGAGAGAGAGAGAGAGAGAGAGAGAGAGAGAGAGAGAGAGAGAGAGAGAGAGAGAGACAAATAGAGAGACAAAGAGAGAGACAAAGAGAGAGACAAAGAGAGAGACAAAGAGAGAGACAAAGAGAGAGACAAAGAGAGAGACAAAGAGAGACAAAGAGTGAGAGAGAGACCGAGACAAAGAGAGAGACAAAGAGAGAGACAAATAGAGAGAGACAAATAGAGGGAGACAAATAGAGAGAGACAAATAGAGGGAGACAAAGAGAGAGAAAGAGAGCGAGAGAGAAAGAAAGAGAGAACAACAATCCATGAACAACTCCAGTGTGACATGTCATCTTGGGAATCAGGGTCCCGTTGGCAAAATTTGAGTTGTCTGGTGACTCCCTGAGCTGCCACAGCAAACAGAGAGAGTGTTGGCGAAGAAGGGATGGAAGGAGAGGACAAGGGGTAGGGCAGTGTGTGTGTGTGTGTGTGTGTGTGTGTGTGTGTGTGTGTGTGTGTGTGTGTGTGTGTGTGTGTGTGTGTGTGTGTGTGTGTGTGTGTGTGTGTGTGTGTGTGTGTGTGTGTGTGTGTGTGTGAGAGCATTGGGTTATGAGAGTTAGGAGGGTGTGTAAACTGGGGCTGAGCCACATGTACATTTCCCAGAGGCGTCTTAAAGTCTCAGCAGAACCAGAAGGGAAGGGGGTGAGTAGATGTTTGGCAGGGACCTAACACCCGTCCCACCCAACATGAGGAGGAAACATGTTCCTTAATTGGAGAAAAATAATTAGGTGAGTGAAAGGTGGGGTAACAGTCATCAGAGGGGAATGAGGGGGAAAACCCACCTGGAGATGAAGAGAGGGGGAGAGAGAGAGAGCAAGAGCGAGCAAGAGAGAGAGAGAGAGAGAGAGAGAGAGAGAGAGAGAGAGAAATGGGATACTTGTAGACATATTCACTTAAGAAGGGAGAATGAGACGGGGTGTGGTGGGGGTGTCGATGCATCGACTTGAGATGGGAGTTCCCCTTAAAGGGGTAATCCGCAATTGCTACATCCATTTTTGTACTTAAGAGTTAATTCACGATATGTACCCATTGATTCTTGAAGAATATAACTTAGAAAGGCCTCAGGTGCTTAGTTAAACTGACTTACCCCATCAGAACCCAAAATATAAGGTTGTTTTACTCCAATGTTTGTGTACATTTACTTTGTTTACAAACACTGTATATAGGCCCAAAACATGACTAAAACTATAATTTGGATATCATGGATGGTCAGTTCTTGCATCCATCGCTCTGTCTATGAATTTGAGAGTGGTTACATTTCTCCAGCCCCATCCCTCTGCTTTTTTTTACCAAAACAGGGGTGGGGAAATGCTTTGTTATTGTTTCTACTGCTGATTGCCTCTTTAAATATGTCAGGAGCTCAAAGTCAATGCTTATCAACATTCCCATCTTTATGTGGAGAGGGGGGATAAAGGGGGGAGAGCGGGGATAGTGAGAGAGAGGGGCGAGAGAGAGAGAGCGAGAGCGAGAGAGATAGCAGGATAGACGAAAGCTCAATAAAGATCAAAGCCAAGCAACACTAGTAGGATCATGACTTTACTGGATTATATTACCGTGGTGTTACAGTAGTATTATAATGTGCTATTTCTACACACAGGCATAATCGTCCATTGCTTTGATGGTATTACGTTTCCCCAAGTGCTAAACTGGGGCTATGGGTTTGTTGGATAGGGGGATGGGAATGGGGGGGGCCTAGACAAGAAAGAAGGGGAGAAGCAAGAAGTGCAGGACTAAACCTGGTCTCTGGTTCCCTTAAAATGCTTAGAGAGAGCGAGAGAATGAGAGAGAATTAGAAAGTGGAGATGGTGAAAGGGAGCTGTACTCACGGCAGCCTTTCTCGTCGCTCTTGTCGAAGCAGTCGGGCAGTCCGTCACACTGCCACCCGCCTGGGACACACTTCCCGTCCCCACACATGAAGTTCCCTGGGATATTGCACTCTGTGGTGAAGTTGTTCCCCGGAAGGAGCTGGCTCTCTGTGGGAGAGGAGGAGCGGGAGGAGGAAAGGAGAAAATGGAGGAGAGGGGTGGAGGGGAGAGGAGGAGGATGAGGATGATGAGGAAGAGGACGAGGATGGGGAAGAAGATGAAAAGAAGGAGGAAGATGAAGTGGAAGAGGAAGAGGGAAATATTGTTACAATCTGAGAACTTGAACGGTAGAAGAATATTGCATTCAAAAGATAATAATCTCACAGTCAAAAGGCAGGCTATTATTATCTCCAAATGGAAAATATTAAAGGCATTCCTATATCAGTATCCAGGCAGGTCATAAAAACAGAGGATAGCATCATGAATACCAATATGAAAGTATGAAAGGGTCATATGGTGATAACAGTCAGTCTCTGAGTCAGTCTACTGCTGGCTAATATAAAGAAGGGCAGATAAGGACACACATCAAGCACACACACACATTTTCCATCTGATTTCCCTATCGCTAAATACGACAGAACTTGCAAAACTTGTGTGCATCATTGCATAGTGAAGACTCCTTTCTAGATTCCTATGGAGACTATGACCCATTTGCCTTAGAAGACAATATGGGTATGTCTGGCATCAAGTACATTTGCAAAGCTCTTCCATTGTATGATCCATTGATCCACAAGCAGAGCAGCAGAGAAGCGCAGTGGCCTGTGGGCAATTCCACAATAACAGTAGCAGACACTCGGATTGCTAAACAGTATGCCAAACAAAAAACATTGATTTTAAAGTTTAACAAACCATACAACTCTATGCACAATGACTACTTTTAACAATTTACACTGAACATAACACATTTACTGGAAGAACTGTGCAGATGCAAAGTTTGGTAACATAATTATGGTAAAATCTCCCTCAGTTTTTGTGTCCATGCTTTCCAAAAAATCTGTTAGATCTCTGCTCCAAATTAAGAGTTAAAGATGTTTGCAGAAAGAATGGGGGTGAAGTGGATTTACACCCGGTGACGGAATTGCGGTAACAGAATTTCATCATGGGTCCCTGATCTGTACTACACAGAAATGCATACTTTTGGATATGAATGTAGTTTTAAATAGGTACAGAAACGTATAAATATGCAATATCCTCCTTTGCATATTTGGGTATTATTCTACACACTGGCTATTCTTTTAATGAGCTCTGCCCCCAAACAAGACCACATTTGGTTGGTCCGGTCTGGACCAAATCTAAACCAATCATAGACATCTCTGTTTCACAAGTTTGGACATCAATGTACAGCACAGTAGCGTACAATAGAGTACAGTAAAGTTTTGTACAGTACCGCAGAGTTCAGTACATTCTGTGTTCTCTACTGTGTAGTGTACTGAACTCTACTTTACCTTACTGTACTGAACTATACTCTACATTTATTTTATTTGGTAACGGAATTGAGTTTTAATTACTTAATAATTCATAAACAAAAATGTATAACAGTAAAAACACTAACTAATTGATAGGTCTACCTTTAATTCTTACTTCTGTGAACTTCCATTATCTTCCCTCCTCATGACGGAGAGAAATTAGAAAATATCTTAAAGATATGTGGTTTTTAAGTAATGGAATTTGAACTGAGAGAAGGCAGATGTCACGTTCTGACCTTTTATTTCCTTGGTTTTGTATGTATTTATTATGGTCAGGGCGTGAGTTGGGTGGGCAGTCTATGTTTGATTTTCTATGATTTGGGATTTCTATGTTTCGGCCTAGTATGGTTCTCAATCAGAGGCAGGTGTCATTAGTTGTCTCTGATTGAGAATCATACTTAGGTCTCCTGGGTTGCTCTGTTTGTTTGTGGGTGATCGTCTATGTTGATTGCCATTTTCAGCGCAGTTTGCATTTGGCGTCACGGTTGTTATTTCGTTTATTGTTTTTGCATAGGGTTTCAGTGTTCAGTGTTTTCTGTATTAAAATTAATGATGAACACATACCACGCCGCATTTTGGTCCTCCGATCCATCTCGCCTCTCCTCTTCAGATGAAGAGGAGGACGACCGTGACAGCAGAGAAATGTATCCGAAACTAAATCTAAGTGTTGATATTAGTCAGGGGTCTTTACTTCAACATTCTTATGTTTTCATACGTTTCTCATCTGGTAGATGTTTTCTAAGACCCCTTTTCCATCTCTCTGACCAGAAGTTAAAGCTGTGGGAAAATGTACACACTACCAGTCCAAAGTTTTAGAACAAACCTACTCATTCAAGGGTTTTCTTTATTTTACTATTTTCTACATTGTAGAATAATAGTGAAGACAGCAAAACTAGGAAATAACACATATTAGAATAATTTAGAAACCAAAAAAAGTGTTAAACAAATCAAAATATATTTATTCAAATAGCCACCCCTTGCCTTGATGACAGCTTTGCACACTCTTGGCATTATCTCAACCAGCTTCACCTGGAATGCTTTCCCAACATTATTGAAGGAGTTCCCACATATGTAGAGCATTTGCTGGCAGCTTTACCTTCCCTCTGCAGTCCGACTCATCCCAAATCATATACAGTGGGGAGAACAAGTATTTGATAACCTGCAAAATCGGCAGTGTTTCCTACTTACAAAGCATGTAGAGGTCTGCCATTTTTATCATAGGTACACTTCAACTGCGAGAGACGGAATCTAAAACAAAAATTCCAAAAATAACATTGTATGATTTTTAAGTAATTAATTTGCATTTTATTGCATTACATAAGTATTTGATCACCTACCAACCAGTAAGAATTCCGTCTCTCACAGACCTGTTAGTTTTTGTTTAAGAAGCCCTCCTGTTCTCCACTCATTACCTGTATTAACTGCACCTGTTTGAACACGTTACCTGTATAAAAGACACCTGTCCACACACTCAATCAAACAGACTCCAACCTCTCCACAATGGCCAAGACCAGATAGCTGTGTAAGGACATCAGGGATAAAATGTTAGACCTACACAAGGCTGGGATGGGCTACAGGACAATAGGCAAGCAGCTTGGTGAGAAGGCAACAACTGTTGGTGCAATTATTAGAAAATGGAAGAAGTTCAAGATGACGGTCAATCACCCTCGGTCTGGGGCTCCATGCAAGATCTCACCTCGTGGGGCATCAATGATCATGAGGAAGGTGAGAGATCAGCCCAGAACTACACGGCATGACCTGAAGAGAGCTGGGACCACAGTTTCAAAGAAAACCATTAGTAACACACTACGCCGTCATGGATTAAAATCCTGCAGCGCACGCAAGGTCCCCCTGCTCAAGCCAGCGCATGTCCAGGCCCGTCTGAAGTGTGCCATTGACCATCTGGATGATCCAGAGGAGGAATGGGAGAAGGTCATGAGGTCTGATGAGACAAAAATAGAGCTTTTTGGTCTAAACTCCACTCTCCGTGTTTGGAGGAGGAAGAAGGAGGAGTACAACCCCAAGAACACTATCCCAACCGTGAAGCATGGAGGTGGAAACGTAATTCTTTGGGGATGCTTTTCTGCAAAGGGGACAGGACGACTACACTGTATTGAGGGGAGGATGGATGGGGCCATGTATCGAGAGATCTTGGCCAACAACCTCATTCCCTCAGTACGAGCATTGAAGATGAGTCGTGGCTGGGTCTTCCAGCATGACAACGACCCAAAACACACAGCCAGGGCAACTAAGGAGTGGCTCCGTAAGAAGCTTCTAAAGGTCCTGGAGTGGCCAAGCCAGTCTCCAGACCTGAACCCAATAGAAAATCGTTGGAGGGAGCTGAAAGTCCGTATTGCCCAGCAACAGCCCCGAAACCTGAAGAATCTGGAGAAGGTATGTATGGAGGAGTGGACCAAAATCCCTGCTGCAGTGTGTGCAAACCTGGTCAAGAACTACAGGAAACGTATGATCTCTGTAATTGCAAACAAAGGTTTCTGTACCAAATATTAAGTTCTGCTTTTCTGATGTATCAAATAATATGTCATGCAATAAAATGCAAATTAATTACTTAAAAATCATACAATGTGATTTTCTGGATTACAGACTTCTACATGCTTTGTATGTAGGAATACCTGCAAAATCGGCAGTGTATTTCCCCACTGTATGTACTGTACCTTAATTTCAAAGGAATGTAAACTCTTAGCTTTCATTTGGCAGGCAATTTAACATGATCCTAAGAATTTCACATGTTGCTGCTCATGGGTCTTTTACATGGAAATGACCCTGTCTGATCTTTAATAAGTGGGATAGGGCAGAACTTGTTGATGCACTCCAGCAATATACTAATGAGTTAGAATGTAAACCATGTGCTGCTGGGCTGGCTGGCTGGGCTCTGAAACTGTGGTGGGGAAGGACACACTTAAGTGATAATGCCCGAGAAGCCGGTGTTTGGAGGATATAGAGTTGAAGTTGTAAGTTTATATACACTTAGTTTGCAGTCATTAAAACTCGTTTTTTAACCACTCCACAAATGTCTTGCTAACAAACTATAGTTTTGGTTAGGACATCTATTATGTGCATGACACAAGTAAATTTTCCAACAATTGTTTGCAGACATTATTTCAACAATTGTTTGCAGACAGATTATTTCACTGTATCACAATTCCAGTGGGTCAGAAGTTCACATACACTAAGTTGACTGTGCCTTTAAAAAGATTGGGAAATTCCAGAAAATTATGTCATGGCTTTCGAAGCCAACATTTGAGTCAATTGTCGTTGTACCTGTGGATGTATTTCAAGGCCTACCTTCAAACTCAGTGCCTCTTTGTCTGACACCATGGGAAAATCTAAAGAAATCAGCCAAGACCTCAGAAAGAAATTGTTGACCTCTACAAGTCTGGTTCACCCTTGGGAGCAATTTCCAAACACCTGAAGGTACCACATTCATCTGTACAGACAATAGTACGCAAGTATAAACATCATGGGACCACGCAGCCATCCTACCGCTCAGTTCTGTCTCCTAGAGATTAACATACTTTGGTTGCGAAAAGTGCAAATCAATCCCAGAACAACAGCAAAGGACCTTGTGAAGATGCTGGAAACAGGTACAAAAGTATCTATATCTACAGTAAAACGAGTCCTATATCAACATAACCTGAAAGGCTGCTCAGCAAGGAAGAAGCCACTGCTCCAAAACCGCCATAAAAAAGCCAGACTACGGTTTACAACTGCACATTGGGACAAAGATCATACTTATTGGAAAAATGTCCTCTGGTCTGATGAAACAAAAATAGAACTGTTTGGCCATAATGACATCGTTATGTTTGGAGGAAAAAGGGGGATGCTTGCAAGCCGAAGAACACCATCCCAACCGTGAAGCACGGGGGTGGCAGCATCATGTTGTGGGGGGGGGGGTTGCTTTGCTGCAGGAGGGACTGGTGCACTTCACAAAATAGAGGGCATCATGAGGCAGGAAAAATGTGGATATATTGAAGCAACATCTCAAGACATCAGCCAGGAAGCTAAAGCTTGGTCGCCAATGGGTCTTCCAAATGGACAATGACCCCAAGCATACCTCCAAAGTTGTGGCAAAATGGCTTAAGGACAACAAAGTCAAGGTATTGGAGTGGCCATCACAAAGCCATGACCTCAATCCCATAGAAAATGTGTGGGCAGAACTCAAAAAGTGTGTGCGAGCAAGAAGGCCTACAAACCTGACTCAGTTACACCAGCTCTGTCTGGTGGAATGGGCCAAAATTCACCCAACTTATTGTGGGAAGCTTGTGGAAGGATACCAGAAACGTTTTACCCAAGTTAAACCATTTAAAGGCAATGCTACCAAATAATAATTACGTGTATGTAAACTTCTGACCCACTGGGAATGTGATGAAAGAAATAAAAGCTGAAATAAATCACTCTACTACTATTTCACTACAGTTCACATTCTTAAAATAAAGTGGTGATCCTAACTGACCTAAGACAGGGACATTTTACTGGGATTAAAAGTCAGGAATTGTGAAAAACTGAGTTTAAATGTATTTGGCTAAAGTATATGTAAACTTCCGACTTCAACTGTATTGGCACGGATGTAGTTAGGCCCATGCCAATATATCCTCCAAACACGGGCATCGAGGGTATTATCACTTTTATACAACGGTTTACCAACATTCAAATAATAATAATAATTATTTACATATTTTCATTAAAAACTTTATTTTGAGGAATGTATAAATTCTATTTTATCCTTCCACAAGATATAGTCCCGACACACATCTAGGGTTGCTACCCAAGCCAGCGGGTAGTTCATTCTATCCGGTTTGGTTGCTAGAGGCGCTACCCAGTCATTCAGCCTTTCGTTGTGTATCTATGGACGCGACCCAGTCATTCGTTCTAAATGTTCCATTGCCATAATGGCTGGCAACGTTCTTACCTTTTGCTTGCTAACTAGCCAACTACAGCTAACTTACAGTCACGTCAAAAAGTGCAACCAGAATAACAGCACAGTAGCTGCAATTGCATTTGTTTAAGGTGTTTTCTCGTGACATTTATTTGGATACATCCATAACATTGAGCTAATGAGGCACGATTTCACCTGGCATAGAACATGTGCTCACTCATCAGGACACTGTTGAAAGGAGCTTGCCAACAACACAGCTAACAATCACTTCAAACTGAATCTGGAAAGACTGCAAACTAGCTGCAATTAGTTTCGTTTGACCTTTTTTCAATTTACATTTTACTTTGTCTATCCATAAAAATGATGCCAGCTGATTCATGATTTCGACTGGCTGAGAAACCCTGCCTGTCTGTCTCGTCCCAACTTCCGACATGCTCATTACTTTGGGACAGCTGGAGATCGAATTTGAATATTGAAACAATTTTTCAAACGTCGGAGAGACAACCAGCAAGGTTTATACAAATCTCCACTGTTGAAAACTAAATGTTAGTCTAAAGGAAATGTGAGATAATGTCTAGATGCTTTTTATAGAGGAGATAAAGTTTAGAAATCGCTTGGCTGGGCTGATGAGACAGTGGATTGCGCAGTCAGATGGAACAGAGTAAATAGGCATTTTAACGTCATAGATTTTGCTGGTGGAAACTTGTGGCATAGACACCGGCTGGAATGCAGTTTAAACCAACCAGCATTCAAGATTAGACCCACCCATAGTATAATAACAAACAACACTACTCTATAGTCATCCAAATTATAACTTAAGGACACCAGGTCACAGGATGTGTCCCAGATAGCACCCTATTCCCAATACTGTACAGTGCACTACGATCGACCAGGGCCCATAGGTCTCTGGTCAAAAGTAGTGTGCTAAATAGGGATAATTTGGGACCCATCCACAGTTTCACTCAGCAACCCAACCTGGACCAAACTAGGGGAGGAATACAAAGTTGTAAGAGTCCAATTTATAAATAGGCCTGTGTTAAAAGTACTACTTAAGTAGTACTTAATATTTACATTTTACTTCACTTAATTTCTAATAATGTCATTTTTACACCATACATTTTCCGACACCCAAAGTACTCGTTACATTTTGAATGCTTAGCAGGACAGTTCAAGAGAACATCTCTGGTCATCCCTACTGCCTCTGATCTGGCGGACTCACTAAACACATACTTTGTTTGTAAATGAGTGTTGGAGTGTGCCCCTGGCTATCCGTTAGTAAATAAAACATGTTTTTTGTTAAAGGATGCCATCTGGTGTGCTTAATATAAGGAATTTGAAATGTTTAATACTTTAACTTTTGATACTAAGTATATTTTAGCAATTACATTTACTTTTGATACTTAAGTAAATTTTAAATAAAAAACTTTTAGACTTTTACTCAAGTAATATTTTACTGGGTGACTTGCACTTTTACTTGAGTCATTATCTATTAGAGTATATTTACTTTTACTCGTATGACAATTGGGTACTTTTTCCACCAGTGATTATAATTAAGGCTGACAAACTGGATGTAGTAAGTAGATTGTGAGCTGTGTTAGAATGTTGCTGCCTGTAGTGACTATGCTTTTGTTGTTGTTATTGAGGTGCAACAGGTCCAGTATTTTAAACACGTTGTATAATTAATTAACTGGTAACAGCATCAAACTGTTTTCCTCTATTTTCATCAGCACACAGAAACAGTGAAAACATCAACCCACGTGTTCTGGAGGGCAGAACACAATGTTCGCACTTTGTTTCATTAGACTAAATCTGAGCACATCATCAAACACACCTACACAGACACCCAGAAAACCTGCTAGGCAAGAACCTCACTGTACAACTGTGTTTTTTCGCCTGACCATTTAATCCAAAAAATAACTCCTGGTCCAACAGAGCTAAAGAGTCCTGTCTACTTGTTATAAATATCTTCAAATCCAGCCACTCCCAGTGCTACATCTGAGTGATTGACAGCTGGTATGAGTCATAAAGGGATTACAGCTGTTTGAGAAATGCTTCATCATCACCATGGCCCTTTCACACTTAAGGTTCTGGAAATGTCTATATAACATCCCTCTCCTCACCCTCTCAGAGGGTGTGATGCAAGATACTCTTTGTTTCATTCAATAAAAGGAGAGAGGGATCGAGGGAGAGAGGGAAAGGGAGATATAAAAGCCTGACCTAGCAACGGCTTTCCTATGTAGCATACTAATTGCTATTTCTCTGATTGGCAGTAGAACGTGCCAGCGAGTTTTGTGGGATGGCTACACTGGGTTGTTTCTAACAGCTCGAGAACACAAATCCACATTGGTGCACATGCACACAACATGCGTAAAGACTTGAGGGAACTAGGCTGTTTGACAAGAGGCAATGGGTTCATTGGAGCTGCTCTGCGACTGTGTGTGTGTGTGTGTGTGTTTAGCTTATCACTATGATTTGATATAGGCTGCTCCACTGCCCCATGGCCTGGTACTGTTAGCAACAGAAAACCCCAGCAGCACTACTGACACTTCTTAGATTGGCACTAACACTACACAAGGAACTACACAATGAAAATGCGTAAGGGATTTTTGTGTTTGAGGAAAGTAAGAATAAGTTAGGGGATGGGTCATTATTGGACAGCTCTGAATAAGCCTGGCTTTTTATGGCTAGATGCAGGAACTTGTTTTCCAATTACACACTGATTTTAATGGGCTGGCTGTATCAGGAGCTTCTGAAGCACAGAGGGTGGTGGAGGGAAATTGGAGCCCTATGTGTGTGTGTGTGTGTGCGTGCGTGCATGTCTTTGTGTGTGTGTGTGAATATGTGTGAAAGTGTGTGCATGTGACAGCTCATAGAGAAAGGACAGGATTCTCATTCCTCTTCCTTAGACTCAACGGAGCAAATCACAAATGAGCCAACAACCTTTGGCATGGTCAATTAAAGACACCACAAACAGAGAGAGAACAGCTGGCTGCAACACACACACAATTAACACACAACTCAAGGACCTCAGCCACCCGGGATACGGCCTGTTTACCTCGCTACCATCTAGTAAGGCGGAGACAGTACAGGTTCATCAAAGCTAATAAACAGCTTCTATGTCCAGGCCATGAAACTGTAAAAAAGTCACCACTAGCCAGCCTCTGCCCAGTACCCTGCACTGAACCACAGTCAGAGTCACAGTCACTAGCCGTGCAGTAGTATCTCTAGCCAACTACCCTGCCAATACTCTACCCTGCAACTTAGACTGCTGCCCCATGAACATAGAGTTATTGAACACTGGGCACTTTAATAATGTTTACATACTGTTTTACCCACTTCATATGTACAGTGCCTTGTGAAAGTATTCGGCCCCCTTGAACTTTGCGACCTTTTGCCACATTTCAGGCTTCAAACATAAAGATATAAAACTATATTTTTTTGTGAAGAATCAACAACAAGTGGGACACAATCATGAAGTGGAACGACATTTATTGGATATTTAAAACTTTTTGAACAAATCAAAAACTGAAAAATTGGGCGTGCAAAATTATTCAGCCCCCTTAAGTTAATACTTTGTAGCGCCACCTTTTGCTGCGATTACAGCTGTAAGTCGTTTGGGGTATGTCTCTATCAGTTTTGCACATTGAGAGACTGAAATTTTTTCCCATTCCTCCTTGCAAAACAGCTCGAGCTCAGTGAGGTTGGATGGAGAGCATTTGTGAACAGCAGTTTTCAGGTCTTTCCACAGATTCTCGATTGGATTCAGGTCTGGACTTTGACTTGGCCATTCTAACACCTGGATATGTTTATTTTTGAACCATTCCATTGTAGATTTTGCTTTATGTTTTGGATCATTGTCTTGTTGGAAGACAAATCTCCGTCCCAGTCTCAGGTCTTTTGCAGACTCCATGAGGTTTTCTTCCAGAATGGTCCTGTATTTGGCTCCATCCATCTTCCCATCAATTTTAACCATCTTCCCTGTCCCTGCTGAAGAAAAGCAGGCCCAAACCATGATGCTGCCACCACCATGTTTGACAGTGGGGATGGTGTGTTCAGGGAGATGAGCTGTGTTGCTTTTACGCCAAACATAACGTTGAGACTTGATTACACACAGGTGGATTGTATTTATCATCATTAGTCATTTAGGTCAACATTGGATCATTCAGAGATCCTCACTGAACTTCTGGAGAGAGTTTGCTGCACTGAAAGTAAAGGGGCTGAATAATTTTGCACGCCCAATTTTTCAGTTTTTGATTTGTTAAAAAAGTTTGAAATATCCAATAAATGTCGTTCCCCTTCATGATTGTGTCCCACTTGTTGTTGATTCTTCAGAAAAAAAATACAGTTTTATATCTTTATGTTTGAAGCCTGAAATGTGGCAAAAGGTCGCAAAGTTCAAGGGGGCCGAATACTTTCGCAAGGCACTGTATACATATACATACACATATATATACATATATATATATTCCGGACTCTGACTTTGCACGTTCTGATGCGTTCTGACGCAGCGATACGTGAGCCATGTGCCCAGTGTTCCCTGCCCTCTGTACAGACCAATAACAACGTAGGAGAGAGGGATGACTAGGGAGGAAGAAAGGAGCTGAGGAGGAAGAAAGAGAAGGTTAGGGGAGGAGAAAAAGAAGAGAGGGATGACTGCAGAGTTGTGCATTAGTCAGCCCTCTTCTGATGTGACCTTGGCGTCTCCAGCCAAGACTCCCTGATGTCTCTATTTACACATGCACGCCCAACCACGCTTGCTGCCATGCCCACACACAGCAATGTACCTGTATAGCAGAAGTTCTCTCACTAGAGGTGGGATAATAAGTAAGATGGCGCCGACAGACATGGCAGCTCTGCTTCTACCTGCTAAGCAACATTGCAGTATTTTGTTTTTATTGGTTATTTCTTACATCATTAGCCCAGAACGTTTTTTTTTTGTGTTATTACATACAGCTGGTTAGAACTTGTGGATGTCAGAGTGATGGTAACTCGCCCGCATTACGAACACGAATACGACTTTGGCAAATTGGATCGTTTGTTCGCACCCCCCAGGGCAAATTAACTTATCCCAGAGGCTGCTCCAAGATGCCGCCGGCTGAGAAGAGGTATTCGGAGTGGACTTCTAGTCCGACTCAGGAGGCGGGCACACCATCCACCACTTCAGAGTCTCTGGACAATAAAGTAGACGAGCTCAGGGCCAGGATCTCCTTCCAGAGAGACATCAGGGACTGTAACATACTCTGTTTTGCGGAATCATGGCTCTCTCCGGATATACTGGCCCCGTTCATACAGCCAACTGGGTTCTCAGTACACTGCGCAGACAGGAATAAAGAACACTCCGGGAAGAAGAAGGGCAGTGGTGATTGTTTCATGATTAACCACTCATGATTGTGATAACGTAGAGAAACTCAAGTCCTTTTGTTCACCTGACCTAGCATACCCTACAATCAAATGTAGTCACAGCAGTCACAGCAGTGTATATTCCCCCTCAAGCCGATACCACGACGGCCTTCAAGGAACGACACTGGACTGTATGCAAACTGGAAACCACATATCCTGAGGCAGCATTTATTGTAGCTGGGGATTTTAACAAAGAACATTTGAGGAAAACGCTACCGAAGTTCTATCAACACATTGACTGTAGTACTCGAGCTGGGATAACACTCGACCACTGCTAGTCTCTCTTCCGGGATGCCTACAAGGCCATCCCCCGCCCTCCTTTCGGCAAATCAGATCACAACTCCATTTTGCTCCTCCCTTCCTATAGGCAGAAACTCAAACAGGAAGTGCCCATGCTAAGGTATTTTCGACGCTGGGCTGACCAAATCGGAATCCATGCGCCAAGATTGCTTTGATCACACGGACTGATTATATGTTCCGGGTAGCCGTCAGAGAATAACATTAATGCATGAACGGACATGGTGACGGAGTTGATCAGGAAGTATATAGGTTATGTTGTTCCCACTGTGACTATTAAAACGTACCAAAACCAGAAATCGTGGATAGATGGCAGCATTACAGCTAAACTGAAAGCACAAACCACCTCATGCAACCATGGCAATACAAACAGTGTAGTTATTCCCTCCGTAAGGCAATCAAACAGGCAAAACATCAGTACAGAGACAAAGTGGAGTCGGAATTCAACGGATCAGACACGAAACGTACGTGGCAGGGTCTACAGACAATCACAGATTACAAAGGGAAAACAAGAAGCCATGTCATTCCATTATTTTACTTTTAGATTTGTGTGTGTTGTTGTGATTTGTTAGATATCACTCCACTGTTAGAGTGAGGAACACAAGCATTTCGCAACACCCGAATAACATCTGCTAAATATGTATGTGACCAATAAAACTTGATTTGATAACACACAGAATATTAGCACAGTCAGCCAGGCCAAATCCCACTACGGAGTAGACTAGATTTTTGTTTTGAGCCCTCTTGACTCAACTACAGCAGAATATCACAAGGCTTCAACAGCACAACACATCTGTTATCTTACTATTGTACATGTCTACCAAGATCTTGAAATTCTGGTTATGAACACCAATCAAAAAAATGCTCTTGTTCAGGCACATTAAAAAATATGCAGAAGGAAGACCTTACAAAGGCCTTTTCCATTGGAGTGTTGATTGATTAAAGGAGGCTTGCATAAAACAGGCAAATATGCACACAGCTTTCTCCAGAGAAATGTATCCAGTAAACAAATACGTCTGGAACCCCACCCTAACCCCCAGGACACATGCACTACACCCTGAGTAGTAAACAAGTCGCTCCACATGGGTCTGGGCTCTAGAATGTACTAACAAAACTTAAGGGTTGTTTCCACCTCAAAAAGCACCCACCATCTCAGATAGTTCTGAAATTATTTATGTAGTTAGTAACAGATACAATTAGCATTCCTGAAACATTATTTTGTTTAAATATAATTTAATCTCTAATTTAAAATTCTAGGATTCAGATAATATTCAATAAATATAGTACCCACCATGCGATTTGGCCCAAACTTAAAAAGACATAAATGGATCCCCTAAAATGTTCCAAAGCCATCCACGGACCCCCCACCTCACATGCTAAGCCAATCCAAACAACCAGTATACAGTATCGGTTCTCTGAGTTTGACAAGAGGTATGACGTTTTGGCTTGGAGTATTGCTTCCCCATACTATATAATGTATTCCTTGTGAATCTGGTTTTCCCCTGTTGAGAAAAATGTGTCATTACGTCACTTGCATTATTTCCCATAAAGAAGTGCGGAAGTACCATGTTATGACCACTTGATAGGAAGAAGTTTGGTCCAAGTCGGATGTTGAGTGGCATGTTTATTTAATATTATCTGAATCCTATAAATTAAAATGGCCAATTTGGGTGCAATCAATTCATTTCTCCAAGATCAAATACAATTTCAACAAAATTAAGTTTCAGGAATGCCCATCTTTCCTGTTTTTAACTACATAAACGATTTCAGAACAATCTGAGATGTTGAGTGTCATGGCTTGCTGAAATGACATGAAACGGCTCTGCATAATTGTGCCCAAAACAGTGCCTCACTCTCTTTTCTCTTGTTCCCTTTGCACACACAAATAAGCAAATAAAACACTCTCTCACTAACTCTCTCTCACTCAAGTCGCTGAGAGCCAGGCGATCAATGCCACTTCATTCTTGGCCAGATGCTTTGCTCGCTCCCTGCAATAAGTTCTCTCAGGTAGGGGCAAGGTTCACAGGAAAATAAAAAAGGCGCCTGAGTTATAAAAAAACCCCAATAAAGTGCACATTAACAGTGTCCCAGCTAGCACATAATGTTCTGAGAACAATATGTTTCTTAGAGCTTGGTGTGAGCGTGGTTGTCCTATGGTTATTTTTACATACAACCTTCCCACAGCTTTCTGGGAATGGTGCAGGATAGTTGCTTGGCTTTGGATCATTCTCAGCACATTAAGGACATTGACATTACTGATTATTACTTTTTTTATGTTTAAACGTGGTTACACTTCATTTCAATTTTGGTAATGTTCTCAAACTGGTCTGTATTTGGGAATGCGCCCAAATAATTCAGATAATGTTAAGAAACAATGTTCTTCTGTGGGAATTTCAGCATAAAGTTTCCTACAGGTTTCCTCGTGGTTCAATTTAAAGTTAAGTTCTCAAATGGTTCCAAAAAAAGTTATGAAACAACATTATTCTGTGGGAATTTCAGTACGTCAGCATAATGTATTCTACATTTTTCCTCATGGTTCTAATTAAAGTAATGTTCTCAAATTCCTCCGAGAACATTAAGAAAACTTTCCATAAAAGCCCCAAGAAACATTTGTAATGCTCAGAGAATGCTCTAGGAATGTTATTAAAAATGATATACATTCAATTCTCAGCATCAAAACTCTTCCTGTGTGTTCGCCTCACCTACTAATTGGCCACACCTGATCTTAATGAGTGCTTGTTTCCTTTGAAATGAGGTCTGGTTGAGTAGACTGAAACTGTAGGTTTGAATCTCACCGAGGCCGTGTAACAATAAAAAATATGTTTGCATGATTAGGGCTGTGGGATCACTACATTTCGTCAGTCAGTGATTGATCTCACGGTAATTGACCGTTAATTAACATGAACACATTCATTTAAAAAAAAAAATAATACATCCATGTAGTATAGCCTACACCTTCACAATAAATCCATTATTTATTTTAAACAGGTCTAAAGAAGTATGAGATTAAGAAAATGTAGCCTATTTCAGAAGAAAACAATCACATACTCTGAGTTGTCCTTATGTTATGTCCTGATCTGGCTAGGCCAAATGGCTGTGAGCTACACTAGTTCATTTAGCAGACAAGACCGGCTTAGAATTTTGTGGCAATATTTTATATTATTTTATAGTTTGATAATACAATTGAACAAAGCTGAATAAAATATCAATATTTTCTCCAAACGATTTGAGGGAGTGCACACATGCGGCTATTCTGTGTTGAGCAGTTAAAATAGGTACTCCCTATATGCTTAATTTAGAGTTACTAATGAGTTATTAGAGTTATACATTTAGTTGTTCTACAAATTTGGGCTATATGTTTTGATTTTTAATAAATTGTAAAAAAAAAAAAAAAACGTTGAATGAAAGGCATGAGCTCTGCTTTGTTTTTCCTCAGGCTGTAGACACTCCAACAGTCTCTCATTCACAGTTTGACAAGCACTTGATAATGCCTCGAATTTCACGGTGGCATCCCCTTTGTGAACGTAACGCACCCTAAAAAAAATCCATGCCTTTTGTGGACCGGAGTGCTGCGTTGTGCCATTCTCCCTGAGCACTGTGCAATACAAAGCGCCTCTCACTTACATGGCTCTCCATCACGTGATCGGGTCTTTCTCACAGGCTAAAAGTGAAGACAGACACATCAGGGACGCAACTGCTATGCCCCTTAGTACAAAAGTCGACCTATTCTATTCTGTGCGAGTAATACATTTTCCAAACTTAGTCTGGGACAGTGGTGAGATGCAATAGATCCCAAATTAATACAACCACTAGCATCAAAAATAACTTTTTTTACGCAATGTGGCTGATGCAACAGATCAGAACGTTTAGCTTAAAATGTTGATAAACTATTAGGCTATATCTTCACATTATAAGCACAGCAATGCACACATGGCACATATGACAATAAGCTAGGCTATAAGTACAAATGTTCTATTAGCGGGAAAACACCTTTATCAAAAGTGACCGCAAATAAGATTATGAACGTAATGCTTTTATTATAAAAAGGTGCATATTTATGGTGAAAAGTATCTTCCCCAAACATGAGTCTCATGCACTGCATATGTATGCCAGTTAGGCCCTTGTAAAGCAGATTAATGTGGTTAATTTTAATAAGGTTTGTGATACAAACCTTATTAAAACATATAGGCCTATTGGCTAGGCTACATAAGGTGTGCAACTATGATTCTAAAAAGACAGTTTCTTATGCTGGTGTGATAAGTGATAATATATAATTAACAAGTGATAAGCTAATATTGTCATCCATCAGACTATTCTTGATTTAATCTTGTCTTTACATACACTAAATAATATATATGTGTGAAATTTGTTTTTGATTTAGAATGGACCATTATCATGCACCGGTCGATCTCGAAACAGGGGCAGCAGGAAAAAACAAATGTCAAACCTATAGAAATGTTGCTCAACATGAGCTCATGAAGTGTTTGATTCGATTTTCGAAAACATTTGTATTGATGTCAGAGTGATTAGAGGGGCAATAGAGTGCTGAGTACCAGGCAGTTAGCAAGTTTGGTAGGCTACTAATGACCATCAGCAGCATCAGAGCTTGGAGAAGCCTAATTACAATGAATAAAAGGGTCACATGGAATTTGACTGCCTTCATGACCCATGACTGCCGGTGTGCCGGTAATACGGTCCGCCACACCAGCATGATTAATGCTTAAGGAAATACATTTCTGTGCTGGGAATTAAAACAAGTGCAGTATTACTGAAACATTGAAACATTTTAAGGAAGTTATTGAAAAACGTTAAAATAACCTATAATTTCCATTCTTCAAGCATTAATAAAATCTCCCAGGAAAACTATAATGGAACCAGAGTAAAACATTCTTAGAACATTCCCAGAACATTCTAAATGTTCACTTCCGTTCTCAGAACATTTAAAAAAACTTAAAGTTTTACCAGTCAGTAAACCTATGGCTGTTCCCACAACCAATGTGAAACCAATAATATACATTCCCACAATTTACAAGACACCAAATCTGCTAGCTGGAGTGTTTATATCTAGTTTGGGTATAAATCTAAGCCTTTTTTGCTAGAATGTGACCACCTAGTGACTAGCGGGCAACGTAGAGGGGCACTAAAGCCTTGTTAAAAGCCTCTGCTCCAACCTCTGTTCTAAACCATACATTATTGATGATCCATCTGTGGCCTAAAAAGAGATGTGGTGCTAAAAGAGGATGAAGAGAGAAAGAGATAACGAGAGTGTAAGGGAGAGAGAGAGGGGCAGAGAGAGCGAGAATGAGTGAGAGAGAGAGAGAGAGAGAGAAAACCCTACTCTGCGTTCCTCTTCCATTTCCCACAGCAGCATCTGCCTGACCCTGAAGGTCATAGACAAGGTCTTGGCAGAAACCATAGGATCCACTTTTAAAGCCAATCCTTCAGTGGGGGAATTATGTGGGCATGCTTGCACACAGACATAAAGACAATTAGCTTTCTCAATTCCACCACAACTCTGCTGCCTTTTCATTTCAGTGATGTGATAGTAATGAGATAGCTCAAACTTCCCTCCAAATGTCCAACCAGCACTCTCTCTAGAAGACTGGGCTATTTCCCTTATCTCCACTAAGAACCAGCAGATCCAGTAATCACCGTAAATACCCTTGTCTCCGCTGCCTATTCAACTTTAACATGACAACATTAGGAGATTGGCGTCTTTACTTCCCGATGAAAGAGGAAACTGCTGTATAATGCAATGCTCCCTCCCATACACGTGATTAATATGAGTGTAATTCCAATTTCCCCTAAAGTACAGAGCAGTTTGTATATGGCACGGGCTAGTTACATTAGTCTGGATGGTTTGGGATGCTTTCCTAATCACAACTAAGTAGAGCTGTTTTAATGTTTTTGATGTCTATTGCGGAACAGATTCCAAACTTCTGTCGACTTACGTTTACTACTTTGCTGATTCAATTAAAAGTGAATCCGCAGGAATATCCTAAAAGCGAGCGAATAGTGCGAGTCAGTGCTCTTGGTAAACACAAACATAAAGATGATATTACCATTTCACAGTCATAACCCTGCTCCAGTCTCCAGTGTGTTTAATAGAGCCAGTGATGGCTGCTGTTGGATCAGATTCACACTGGATGCTGACTGGCCACATTAGCCTGGCCTGAGCAAACACAATGCTATTAAATCATACAGGAAAAATCCTAAATGGCACCCTATTACGGATATAGCGCACTACTTTGAACTGGAACCCTATGGGCCATGGTCATAGGTAGTGCCCTATTTTGGGAATAGGGTACATTTGGGATGCAGACACTATTCCTCATTAATTACTATGGGATCACAGATCAAACTGCGTCTAATCTAACACAACATCATCTTATTCTGGGTGGATCAGTAGTGGACAGTCAGGATAGTTCATCTGTAGATGCTCTACAGATCGTCATACTATCAACAAACTATCTGTTGATAAGCAACTGCTTGCAAAGGTTAGGTTTAGAATAAGGGTTAGGCTAAGGGTTAGGGTTAGCAGATAATCAGTTGAAATGTTACTGATACTCTATAGAGCATCTACAGATGGACTATCCAAATAAAGTGTTACCAGAGAGACCAAAAAACACACTCACTGAAAATGTATGTCAATTAATGAATTTGTTGTGGCAACAGGTGTATTTAGTGCTTGTGTGATAGACAATCGTGCATCAAGCATATCTGATTGAGGGTAAATAACTAGCTAATATACAGTACCGGTCAAAAGTTAGGAAAAAACCTACTCATTCAAGGGTTTTTCTTTATTTTTTACTATTTTCTACATTGTAGTATAATAGTGAAGACATCAACCCTATGAAATAACGAGTGGAATCATGTAGTAATTCTTCAAAGTAGCCACCCTTTGCCTTATTGACAGCTTTGCACACTCTTGACATTCCGTCAACCAGCTTCATGAGGTAGTCACCTGGAATGAATTTCAATTAACAGGTGTGCCTTGTTAAAAGTTAAGTTGTGGGATATCTTTCCTTCTCAATGCGTTTGAGCCAATCAGTTGTGTTGTGACAAGGTAGGGGTGGTATACAGAAGAAACCCTATTTGGTAAAATTCCAAGTCCATATTATGGCAAGAACAGCTCAAATAAGCACAGAGAAACAACAATCCATCATTACTTTAAGATATAAAGGTTGGTCAGTCAATCCGTTTCTTTAAGTGCCGTCGCAAAACCATTAAGCGCTATGATGAAACTGGCTCTCATGAGGACCGCCAGAGGAAAGGAAGACACAGAGTTACCTCTTCTGCAGACACCTGCTTGGGCCAAGAAACACAAGCAAAAGACATTCGACCGGTGGAAATCTGTCCAAATTAGGAGATTTTTGGTTCCAACCACCAATGCATTGTGAGACGCATTCGGTGAACGGATGATCTCTGTGTGGTTCCCACCGTGAAACATGGAGGAGGTGTGATGGTGCTTTTCTGGTGACACTGTCAGTGATTTTTTTAGAATTCAAGGCACACTTAACCAGCATGGCTTCCACAGCATTCTGCAGCAATACACCATCCCATCTGGATTGCGCTTAGTTTGTTCATTTGTTTTTCAACAAGACAATGATCCAACACACCTCCAGTTCGTGTAAGGGCTATTTGACCAAGAAGGAGAGTGATGGAGTGCTGTACCAGATGACCTGGCCTCCACAATCACCCGACCTCAACCCAATTGAGATGGTTTGGGATGAGTTGAACCACAGAGTGGAGGAAAAGCATCCAACAAGTGCTCAGCATATGTGGGAACTCCTTCAAGACTGTTGGAAAAGCATTCCTCATGAAGCTCGTTGAGAGAATGCCAAGAGTGTGCAAAGCTGTCATCAAGGCAAAAGGTGGCTACTTTGAAGAATCTAAAATCTAAAATAGATTTAGATTTGTTTTACACTTTTTTGGTTACTACATGATTCCATATGTGCTATTTCATAGTTTTGATGTCTTCACTATTATTCTAAAATATAGAAAATAGTAAACATAATGAAAAACTCTAGAATGAGTTGGTGTGTCCAAACTTTTGACTGGTGCTGTAATTCTCCTAGTGTAAAGGAACAAAGCAGTAAGACAGAAGAATGTCATGGTTTATAATCAATCTTCAGCCCTCAGTACTGTGTCTTTGTCCCCCACCCCTCCACACTTGGCTTTGAATTCAAGTAAACCCATCATCTATTTAATCCTCCCACAGATGACAGTGGCAATTTTTATAAGCGTCTGGCCTTTTTAATATCATTTTGGGATTACCTTCCTGAAGTGGGGGAGGAGGAGGTGATAGAGGAGAAGAGTAGCAATGGTGCACGCACATGCACACACACAAATTAGCAGTACCAGACAGAATTACCTCTTTATGTGTAGATCAGTCCCAAGTACAGTAGGAAGCCTCCCCTGTCTGCTTTACAGACAACTGTCCCATTAATTCTGATTCTCCACATTGGCCCGTCAGCAGCCTGCTGCTAAACTAAATGTCACCGGTCTCCCATGACTCTGTTAATATGGCATGGCAAGGCGCGCACACACACACACACACACACACACACTGGGCTAGTTTATCTTTTGTAACTATCATTCTGTGGAGTATAATAAACAGGTTAATTAACGCTGACGTTTGATTTTGTAAATAAATAAAAAGCTAATGTCCTGCTCCTTCCCTGACTATTCCTAAATGTTTGTATTGTACACTGCTCATTTGTCAGAATGTTGAAATCACAAATAGAAAAGTATTTAGAGCCTTTTTTCCCCAACTTGCTGTAGGACGTTGGTACCCAGCAAGGTGCTAATGCCTCTCTCTCGCTCCTCACTGAATGAATGAAATGGATGAATGGGTGATAATTGTGCACCTTACTCCAACATTTTATTTAAATTAGGCATAACTGAATGATAAGGAGGGTGAAGAGGTTGATTTAATTTGGAAAGACAATAGCATAAAGATGAGTTTGTGTTATGCCTATTTATCAGCAGCAAATAATTTGACCACGCGCCTTGCGGGTTAAAATCATTCTCTTTTATGTTTTACTTTGTAAAAATATCTGTTATGGGACTGTTTTATTTATTGTAACTCTATTATGAATCAAATTTATTGTAAGGGAAACAAAAACATGCTACATGTTGTAGTAGGCCTTTAGAATAATGCTAAACATATCCTTGACTCTATCCAGAGAAGCAAACGCTTCCAGCCGACAATGAATGACAAATTAATGGAATGGGCATAATTGTGCAAGTCACTTCACAATCGAATTTCAATTAGGCCTAACTGAATGATGAGGGTGAAGAGGTTGATTTAATGTAGAACAACAATAGTAATGATGAGTTTGTGTTATGCCTATTTATCAGCGTTGGCACTCATGTTAATAATTTGACCGTGCAACTTGCAGGTTGATACCATACTCTTTAACATTTTACTTTGTAAAAAGCAGCTGTTACAGGACTGTTTTAATTACTGTAATTCTATTACTAATCAAATGTATTGTAAAGGGAATGAAAACATGCTATGTGTTGCAGTAGGTCTTTAGAATAATGCAAAACATATCCTTGACTCTGTCCAAGTTGTTGAGCGTGAAACAAACACTGCCAGTCAGCCTCCACAGCCGGCCCATCGAAACTACAAAAACTATACCGAAACTAACTTCACACATAATAAGAAATAACCTATAGACAATAAGAAAATACAGTTCAAGTCAGAAGTTTACATAAACGAGTTTTAATGACGCCAACCTAAGTGTTTCAACCAATCCACAAATGTCTTGTTAACAAACTATAGTTTTGGCAAGTCGGTTAGGACATGTACTTTGTGCATGGATGTAGATGGATGTATTTCAAGGCCTACCTTCGAACTCAGTGCTTCTTTGCTTGACATCATGGGAAAATCAAAAGAAATCAGCCTCGACCTCCACAAGTCTGGTTCATCCTTGGGAGCAATTTCCAAACGCCTGAAGGTACCACGTTCATCCGTACAAACAATAGTACGCAAGTATAGACACCATGGGACCACACAGCCGTCATACCGCTCAGGAAGAAGACGCGTTCTGTCTCCTAGAGATGAACATACTTTGCTGCGAAAAATGCAAATCAATCCCAGAACAACAGCAAAGAACCTTGTGAAGATGCTGGAGGACACAGGTACAAAAGTATCTATATCCACAGTAAAACGAGTCCTATATTGACATAACCTGAAAGGCCGCTCAGCAAGGAAGAAGCCACTGCTCCAAAACCGCCATAAAAAGCCAGACTACGGTTTGCAACTGCACATGGGGACGAAGATTGTACTTTTTGGAGAAATGTCCTCTGGTCTGATGAAACAAAAATAGAACTGTTTGGCCATAATGACCATCGTTATATTTGGAGAAAAAAGGGGGATGCTTGCAAGCCGAAGAACACCATCCCAACCGTGAAGCACGGGGGTGGCAGCATCGTGTTGTGGGGGTGCTTCTAAAACCATGAAGCTTCTAAAGCCATGACATAATTTTCTGGAATTTTCCAAGCTGTTTAAATGTGCATTCAACTTATTGTATGGAAACTTCTGACCCACTGGAATTGTGATAGATTATTTCACTTATTATTCACTCTGTCTGTAAACAATTGTTGTTAAAATTGCTTGTGTCATGCACAAAGTAGATGTCCTAACCGACTTGCCAAAATTATAGTTTGTTACCAAAACATTTGTGGAGTGGTTGAAAAACGAGTTTTAATGACTGAAACCTAAGTGTATGTAAACTTCCGACTTCAACTGTATGTAAAAATGTAGATGTGTGCATAAATTGGTTATCAAATTTGATCTGATCTTCATCTAAGTCACAACAATAGACATAGTGGACTTAAACTAATAACACATAATTTATTGTATTTTTCGTGTCTATATTGAATACAACAGTATCTCTAAAAGCCTTGATGTTCATCAGTTCACGGTAAGACAAATTGTCTATAAATGGAGAAAGTTCAGCACTGTTGGTACTCTCCCTAGGATAGGCCATCCTGCAAAGATGATTGCAAGAGCACAGCACAGAATGCTCAATGAGGTTAATAAGAAGACATTTTGCAGGAGAATGTTAGGCTGTCTGTCCGCCAATTAAAGCTCAACAGCAGTTGGATGATGCAACAAGACAACGACCGAAAACACAGATGTAAATAAACAACAGAATGGCTTCAACAGAAGAAAATACACCTTCTCGAGTGGCCCAGTCAGTCCTGACCTCAACCCGATTGAGATGCTGTGGCATGACCTCAAGAGAGCAGTTCATACCAGACATCCCAAGAATATTGCTGAACTGAAACAGTTTGTAAAGAGGAATGGTCCAAAATTCCTCCTGACCATTGTGCAGGTCTGATCCGCAACTACATAAAATGTTTGGTTGAGGTTATTGCTGCCAACCAGTTATAAAATCCAAGGGTTCATATACTTTTCCCAGCCTGCACTGTGAATGTTTACACGGTGTGTTCAATAAAGACATGAAAATGTATCATTGTTTGTGTGTTGTTAGTTTAAGCAGACAGTGTTCGTCTATTGTTGTGACCTAGAAGAAGATCAGATCATATGACCAATTTATGCAGAAATCCAGGTATTTCCAAAGGGTTCACATACTTTTTCTTGCCACTGTACTTTCACGTCATTTTTTTTCAAGAGAATGTGTGTGTATGTGTGTGAGTGGGTGCGCAGCACCGGGTCTGCAAAATGGAGCCATTCTCACAGTGGGGAGGCAAAGCTGGGATGAAGCAAGGTACAGGATCGGGAGCAGAATTAAGTGTCAGAGAGGATACACCAGGCCCATCTACTCCCATGACAACTGGTCCCGCGTGGCTCAGTTGGTACAGCATGCCGCTTGCAACGCCAGCATTGTAAGTTTGATTCCCATGTTGGACCAGTATGAAAAAGTATGAACATGTATGCATTCACTACTGTAAGTCGCTCTGGATAAGAGCATATGATAAATGACTAAAATGTAACCTGAAACGCACATACATAGACACACACACACATACCTAATTAACACCTACACTTGTTTGACAGGATGTCAGTAAAAAGCCTTTTGTCAATAGCAGAATCACATTCCAGTAAGAGAGTGAGTCTTCCTATTCCTTCAAAGCCTATCCCTATACTTTTTTGACAAAACATTTTCATCGTGCTATTCTTGTGTATTGGTTTGGTTGCTGTGTTACAATGGACTGTGTTATTGTTGTTAATTAGAATTAGTAGAATGGGAGTACCCATTCAAGTAAGTTATGCCATAACAGGTAGACTGGCAGTCATTCTAGTTATTTCATTTCAATAGTTATGAAGTCCAGCGGTATCCCCAGAACAACTCTCCTAGAAAGAGAGAGAGAGAGAGGGAAAGAAAAATCTTCTCCTCTGTCTCTCTGTCAGACAAGGGGAATGGCCTCTCTTTCCTTATCTACGCCCTCTCCTCCCCTCCCAACCCCCTCCTCTCTGCTTCGGTAAAAAAATAAAATAAAAGACAAAAACAAATGTCCTGAAAATTCCCCAAAGTAGAAGTTGTTTTGGAGTGGTCCATTTATTTTCATTTGCGCAAGTGTCCTTGCCGGTGCTTGCCTGAGAGCTTCATAGATCATTCTGGCTCTGTTCGTCCTCCTCGATGACACTTAGGCCCCACTACGCAATTAGGAGCTCATTAGCCAGAGAGACAGAAACAGGACAGAGAGAACAAGAAAAACGAGAGCAGGTGGCCTGTCCTTTCTATTCTCTCTTCTCCTCTTTCTAGTCCCTCTCCTCATTCCTCTGGGCTTACTTTTTAAAGTGCATAACTTTTTATGCCCAACTGCTTTCTTTGCTCCCTCCGTAACAGTTCATCTCCCCTTCTGTGCTTAATGTCATGAGTATCGAGAGTGTTGAATGTGAAAAACAAATAATTGGGCACAGAGTACTGCATGAATGTAGTGTCTGCATAAAGACAACGTTCCGACCCTCACAGTGAGTGTCATGCCATGGACGTGTTTGTTGAGAATAGGTGTTCAAGATTCCTGTGACTGGGTCAGGATAATTACCAGAGTACATATTTTTCGGGAGAGGTTTAGAATTGAAGCTTTCCGAATCGTCTCATTCTGAGCTTCATTGAAAGCCTCTGTGTTCAGCAAGCCTTATTTACCACCTGTTGAAATTAGCTGAAAACTGAAACAATAATTTAATTCAACTTTTAATTAAAATTTCAAACATGACAATGCCCTCTAATAAATGTGGACAAACAAAGTTATATTGTTTTAATATTGAATGGGACTTTGAGGGACTTGTGCATGGTTTCTTTAACTTTTCGATTATTTGTTTTTGATGGACATACATTTCAAAGTAGAAAATAGGAGTCTCAGCATCACTCTGTTGCCATGGAATTGCCCAGGGCCAATGTCAGGGCATGGTCACATAGAGATGTGTTTCTCTCAGTCACATCAGGTCTACGCTGCTTGGCAGCCCCGTTCAACACCCCGCCATCTCGGATCATCCTTCACTTTCTGCCACCGCTCCCCAAATGTCACTGTGCCCGCATGGTCATGGTGACCAACTGGGACTGAAGGGTAGAGTGTGTGTGTTTACTTGGCTGACGGATGAATAGAGAGTGCCTGAGTGTACAAAAGAGAAACTAGCACATACAGTGCCTTCAAAAATAATTCATACCCCTTGACTTATTCCACATTTATAGTGTTACAGCCTGAATTTAAAATGGATTACATGTATTTATTTTCCTCACCCATCTACACCATATATCCCATAACGACAAAGTGAAAACATGTTTTGTAGAAATGTTTGCTGATTTATTGAAAATGAAATACAACTCATTGAGGGCTTGATGACTAGTTGACCAGTTGAAGCAGGTCTGCTTGTCCAGGGTTAAAATATAAATGTGCACTGTTGGGGGTACTAGAGGACCAGGGTTGGGAAACACTGTTTTGGTTATTTCCCTGCTGAAAGGTGAATTTGTCTCCCAGTGTCTGTTGGAATGCAGACTGACACAGGTTTTCCTCAAGGATTTTGCATGTACTTAGTTCTACTCCGTTTATTTTTGTCCTAAAAACTCCCTAGTCCTTGCCAAAGACAAGGATACCCATAACATGATGCAGCCAAGAAGCTAGGGTTATGTCGCACAAAAATTTGTTTTTTTGCAGAAATCCGTTCTGGAACATGGGAACTTTCATGTGCCTTAATAAGAAATGTGTACGCCATCGAAAACAATTATAAAATTATGAGCCTAGTTGGTTTAGTCATGGTAAATACAGGAACCTTCCCGCTAGCCATGACTGGCTGAGATAATGGGTGGGCGGACATGCAGAGAGATGAGTTTGGATTGGTCTGCCATGTAGCATGGTTCTGTCTATAACATGAGCTGCTCTGTAAGTGTAGATAATCCTTTCTACCGTGGCTTTTTTTGAAAGATCATGAAGACCTGAAAAGCATAAGTTAACAGGCGCTATCGACAAAGATCAGTGGGAAAAAGTTGTGATGGACTACTTTCTGGAGGACGATTGTGCCATGCTGACTCTCTCTAAAAATTCATCAGATGACGAGGAAATTCCTTTTGGGTAAAATCATTTTCATTGCACCCGACAATGTAGAGTCTTCTGATGACAGTGATGGGTAAAAAACAGCGACCAACAGTGTCATTGTCACGGCAGAGGTTGACCAAGTTTTTAAATCAGTGGAATGCCCGGTGAAAGCAGAGAGATGATTGCAAAATGCAGTGAGAGTTGAAAAGAGAACACACAAGGCTGATGTATAAAACACCTGTCTCTGGATTAAATCTTCAAACTAAGGGCAACCATGGCATCCATAACAGAGAGGGAGAAGCATTCATACATGTACAGTTGAAGTCAGAAGTTTACATAAACTTAGGTTGGAGTCATTAAAACTCGTTTTTCAACCACTCCAGACATTTATTTTTAACAAACTATAGTTTTGGCAAGTCGGTTAGGACATCTACTTTGTGCACGACACAAGTACTTTTTCCAACAATTGTTTAAAGACAGATGATTTCACTGTATCACAATTCCAGTGGATCAGAAGTTTACATACACTATGTTGACTGTGCCTTTAAACAGCTTGGAAAATTCCAGAAAATGTTGTCATGGCTTTAGAAGCTTCTGATAGGCTAATTGACAACATTTGAGTCAATTGGCGGTGTACCTGTGGATGTATTTCAAGGCCTACCTTCAAACTCAGTGCCTCTTTGCTTGACATCATGGGAAAATCCAAATAAATCAGCCAAGACCTCAGAAAATAAATTGTATACCTCCACAGTCTGGTTCATCCTTAGGAGTAATTTCCAAATGCCTGAAAGTATCACGTTCATCTGTACAACTAATAGTACGCAAGTATAAACACCATGGGACCACGCAGCCATCATACTGCTCAGGAAGGAGACGCGTTCTGTCTCCTAGAGATTAAAGTACTTTGGTGCGAAAAGTGCAAATCAATCCAAGAACAACAGCAAAGGACCTTGTGAAGATAATAGAGGAAACAGGAAATAAAGTGTCTATATCCACAGTAAAACAAGTCCTATATCGACATAACCTGACAAGCCGCTCAGCAAGGAAGAAGCCACTGCACCAAAACCGCCATAAAAAAGCTAGACTACGGTTTGCAACTGCACATCGGGACAAAGAACATACTTTTGGAGAAATGTCCTCTGGTCTGATGAAACAAAAATAGAACTGTTTGGCCATAATGACCATCGTTATATTTGGAGGAAAAAGTGGGAGGCTTGCAAGCCGAAGAACACCATCCCAACCGTGAAGCACGGGGGTGGCAGCATCATGTTGTGGGGGTGCTTTGCTGCAGGAGGTACTGGCGCACTTCACAAAATAGATGGCATCATGAGGCTGGAAAATGATGTGGATATATGGAAGCAACATCTCAAGACATCAGTCAGGAAGTTAAAGCTTGGTTGCAAATGGGTCTTCCAAATGGACAATGACCTCAAGCATACTTCCAAAGTTGAGGCAAAATGGCTTAAGGACAACAAAGTCAAGGTATTGAAGTGGCCATCACAAAGCCCTGACCTCAATCCAATAGAACATTTGTGGGCAGAACTGAAAAAGCGTGTGCGAGCAAGGAGGCCTACAAACCTGACTCAGTTACACCAGCTCTGTCAGGAGGAATGGGCCAAAATTCACCCAACTTATTGTGGGAAGCTTGTAGAAGGCTACCCAAAAGGTTTTGCCCAAGTTAAACAATTTAAAGGCAATGCTACCAAATACTAGCTGAGTGTGATGTGATGAAAGAAAAAAAGATGAAATAAATAATTCTCTCTATTATTCTGACATTCCACATTCTTTAAATAAAGTGGTGATCCTAACTGATCTAAAACAGGGAAATTTTACTATGATTAAATGTCAGGAATTGTGAAAAACTGAGTTTAAATTTATTTGGCCAAGCTGTATGTAAACTTCCGACTTCAACTGTAGAAGAGGGATAAAGTGACTATGCATAGGTAATAAACAGAGTAGCAGTAAATGTATGCAATAAATCTAACTGATTGGATTAATCATTCAATGTATATGAAAAAATCATAGATATTAAAAACAATCCTAAATAAAAATCTACCTGCAGCAGAGCATGCTGGGAAATATACACAGAGTAAAACAATAACTCTGGTTACAACACAAACACTATGGGTTCTTTTACACCACTGTAACTCCTGAATCAACACTAGAAATGTTACACTGAAAAATCAACACTGGCCAACTTGCTGTCTACTAAAGGCCTGTCTGTTTACAGAGGTCAATCAATGGAAGATCATTTAATCATGATCCTTGGCTGCTCCTTCAAGAGTCACCAGCTCCTGACCCGTATCGGACATGTTGCAAGATAAACATCATTTCACAAAACATGGGATGTTCACTAGCTTTAGTTGTATCGGCTTTCTTGACACTTTAGCTAGTTACTTCACTACTAAGTTCAGACTTTACACTAAGGGGTGTTGATATTTATTTGGCATGTCTATAGCGTTCTTCACACAGTCAAGAGACCAGGGATGTTAATATTACAGTGTGATCACGCTCTCTCATTTTACTTAGCTTGTCATACCTGAAATGTTGATCAAAAGTGGTACCGTGACAAGCCCTTCTGAATATCATTAATACACCTACTTAACATCAGCCTCGGAATTAAATTAAAGTGTCAATCTCGTAAATGGACATCAAAAAGCTGGGGGGAACAACCTCCGAGAGTATTAATACTAAGCTCCAAAGTCAGTCAGAAAAATACCAGCAATCCTTCATTAGGCCTACGCATCTGGTGTCACTAGCTGAGCTGGAGGAGGGCTTGTGTGTCTGATAGTCTGACACATTGTCCGGGGCAGAAGAAATTAGTCACAACTCCAGTCTGTAGCTTCTCATTAGACCAGGGCTGCACAGAGACTAACTCAATAACCATCTGCAACATCACTTCCTCTCCTCTCCTGTAGACTAAAACAGCCCAACTCCAGCCTGACCTCTACTAAGACAACCCCTGTACCTCTACCTACAGCTGGGTGATTTTGACAAAAATCCATAGTGATAAATTGCCTGAATTTTTAAGTCAGTTAAAGAACAAATTCTTATTTTCAATGACGGCCTAGGAACAGTGGATTAACTGCCTTGTTCAGGGGCAGAACGACAGATTTGTACCTTGTCAGCTCGGGGATTCAAACTTGCAACCTTTCGGTTACTGGCCCAACACTCTAACCACTAGGCTACCCTGCCGCCCCCAATTGATGTGATAATGACAAAGAGAACAATACGTTCATAACATCAATGTGCACGACAGTTTTGTTTTATTATCCTGTAAACTAGAGGTCGACCGGTTATGATTTTTCAACGCTGATACAGATTATTGGAGGACCAAAAAAAGCTGAAATCGATTAATCGGCCGATTAAACAGGTATCAGCAATTTATATTTGAAATAACGACAATTACAACAATACTGACTGAACACTTTTATTTTAACTTAATATAATACAGAAATAAAATCAATTTAGTCTCAAATAAATAATGAAACATGCTCAATTTGGTTTAAATAAAGCAAAAACACAGTGTTGGAGAAGAAAGTAAAAGTGCAATATGTGCCATGTAAAAAAGCTAACGTTTAAGTTCCATGCTCAGAACATATGAAAGCTGGTGGTTCAATATTCCCAGTTATTATAGGAATTATGACGCGTCGACTATTTCTCTCTATACCATTTGTATTTCATATAACTTTGATTGGATGTTCTAATAGGCACTTCAGTATTGCCAGCCTAATCTCAGGAGTTGATAGGCTTGAAGTCATAAACAGCGCTGTGATCAAGCATTGCTAAGAGCTGCTGGCAAACGCAGTAAAGTTTGAAATAATGCTTACGAGCCAGCTGCTGCAGACCACCGCTCAGTCAAATATCAAATCATAGACTTAATTATAATATAACAAACACAGAAATACGACCACTTGGTCATTAATATGGTCAAATTTGGAAACTATCATTTTGAAAACATAACATTTATTCTTTCAGTGAAATACGGAAATGTTCCGTATTTTATCAGCCGGGTGGCAACCCTAAGTCTAAATATTGCTGTTACATTGCAGAACCTTCAATGTTATGTCATAATTATGTAGAATTCTGGCAAATTAGTTTGCATTGAGCCAGGTGGCCCAAACTGCTGCATATACCCTGACTCTGCGTGCAATGAACGCAAGAGAAGTGACACAATTTCCCTTGTTAATATTGCCTGCTAACATTAATTTATTTTAACTAAATATGCAGGTTTAAAAAAAATATACTTCTGTGTATTGATTTTCAGAAAGGCAAAATATGTTTATGCTGTACATTCGTGCAATGATTGTGCTTTTTTTTGCGAAAACGCCTTTGTTAAATCATCACTTGTTTGGTGAAGTAGGCTGTTCGATTCAATGATAAATTAACAGGCACCGCATTGATTACATGCAAAGCAGGACAAGCTAGTTAACCTAGTAATATCATCAACTCTGTGTATTTATGTGAAGATCTAGCATAACAGGTGGTCAGCCTACCACACAGTTTCCTTGAGGAACGAGCCATAATTGGCATCCAAAAATGCAGATTACCGTTTGTTATAAAAACATGAAATCGGCCCTAATTAATAGGCCATGCCGATTAATCCGTCGACCTCTACTGTAAACTACTACTACTAATTTGATGGTTGTAACCATCAATCGTCACATTGACAATAATCCATATTAGCAAACTTATTTCATTTCAAACTTCAAATGTATCTCTTACTGAACAAAAATATAAAACATAACATGTAAAGTGTTGGTGCCATGTTTCATGAGCTGAAATAAAAGTTCCCAGAAATGTTCTATATGCACAAGAAGCTTGTTTCTTTCAAATTGTGTGCAGAAATTTGTTTACATCCCTGTTAGTGAGCATTTCTACTTTACCAAGATAATCCATCCATCTGACAGGTGTGGCATATCAAGAAGCTGATTAAACAGCATGATCATTACACAGGTAATGTGCTGGGGACAATAAAAGGCCACTAAAATGTGAAGTTGTCACACAACGCTACAGATGCCTCAAGTTTTGAGGGAGCGCACAATTGGCAGAATTCTTACATACAAAAAAAGGACTTCAGCTGGCTCGGTGTATATGTAAAAATAAACTAACTGAAATATAACATTTGAGGGAATGTCCACTGGTACCAGATAATTTAAATATTCAATTCTACCAAAAGCCGCCTCTAAAGTTGTTTTAGAGAATTTGTCAGTACATCCTCATAACCGCAGACCACGTGTAACCACGCCAGCCCAAGACCTCTACATCCAGCTTGCTTCACCTGCGGGATCGTCCACCCGGACATCTGATGAAACTGAGGAGTATTTGTCTGTAATAAAGCGCTTTAGTGAGAAAAAACATGTTCTGAATGGCTGGGCCTGGCTACCCAGTGGATGGGCAAGTGAGGACATAGGCCCGCCCACTTGGGAGCCATGCCCACTCACTGGGGAGCCAGGCCCAGCCTGGCTGTGACCCTGCCCAGACATATGAAATCCATAGATTAGGGCCTAATGAAGTTTACCTTTTATGAACTATAACCGAGTAAAATCATTGAAATCGTTGATATTTTTGTTCAGTATAGTATAGGCTATTTTTTGTAATGATCGATATCAGCAAAATGCCTGCGATAAGTGATCGGTATGGTCGGTGTAGATATTTTTAGGTTTATCTTCCCAGCTCTACCTCCCCCCAACAGATACATACTGTACACACATGATTTAAAATATATATTTTTTTTTACCTTTATTTATACATAAGTGGGTGCACACAACCCATTGCATCACCGGGGACAAGATTCCTGTCAGAGGAAGGCCCAAAAAAGTCACCAAAGTCATAGACTGTTCTCTCTGCTACCGCACGGCAAGTGGTACTGGAGCGCCAAGTCTAGGACTAAAAGGCTCCTTATCAGCTTCTACCCCCAAGCCATAAGGCTGCTGAACAATTAATTAGATGGACATCCTGACTATTTACATTGACCCCCCGATTGTTTTTACACTGCTGCTAGTCACAGTTTATTTAGTTATTTCTTAACTATATTTCTTGAACTGCATTGTTGGTTAAGGGCTTGTAAGTAAGCATTTCACAGTAAGGTCTACCTGTTGTATTCAGCGCATGTGACAAATAACATTTTATTTGATATGATTTAGCGGCCTGGTCGTGGGGAGAGATGCCAAGCCACGGTTGACAGAGAAGCAGCATTAAAGCAATTAACATGGGCTTTGCATTTGATTTGGGCTGGCAAGGGGGAGATGTAAACAGCAGGCAGCATCAGCCGATTAGTTCTGGTGAAGATGAGCGCATCGTCTCCACTGTCCCCCTCCAGGAGAGGATTACCCATTACACACATACACACACACTCCCAAACATGCACGCGTTCACACACACACACACACACACACGCTCACACACGCGCAAGCAGTTTGACTTTGTGTTAAGAGAGAGATTGAGAATGTGTGTGTGTGTGTGCATCTCCTAGACAGGTTTCTGACACAACAGGAGTGAAACAATGTGCTCCTCCTCTCTCCTGAATTCACCTCTCTAAAATCATTCACAGAAAGGCAAATGTTATTGCCTTCCTTTTTTTACATGACATATTTCATCATCCATTATACACCAGGGAGAACGCCCAGGCTCCGGTACGATGCTCTGAGCTGATCTCCGCTTAACGAGTGGTATTTTCAGGTAGGCAATAATGGGAAATTCAATATCAATATCATGGGGTCTTAAGTCAAAGCTTTGAAATTAATTGTGACAAAGAGGTAATTATTTATAGTCTGCCAAATTGAGATTGATCTTATTTGTTCATTGATGCACTTGCCTGGGAGAGTAACATCAAGTGCGTAATTGGCTTTTCTGTTGAAAGATTCTCATCTGTGATTGGAGTTTCACCCGAGAGGTTAGTGTCTGTGTGAGTGAGCACGTAATAAAAGGTGGAGAGAATTCCACTGGTAGTCTCAGCTGAATGCCAATGTGATGTGAGAGAAGAGGAAGATCATACCTAGGTATTAAAAAAAAATAAACATTTTATCCTCTCCTCTGCTCCTGATTCCATGTGCTGCTGTTGCAGGGAGTTATGGTTATTTTATTTTCATGACGGTCTTCATCCATAACTGGCAGGTACACAGTTATACGGTAATTGTGCAAGCCCTAATCACACCTCTCCATCCCATAGGAGGAAGGAGAGGTATTAGAAGTCTTGATGCGTCAGCTGGCCACTTCACTCAGAAAGAAGTCAATCCACCATTCAGTCATTCCGTCCGTCTGTCTATCAGTCACCAATTTGGTATGTTACTCTTGTATTCATGTTGCTTTATCGCTATGAAAAACCAGAGAAGGCGTATTCAATGTTTTTTATTAGCACTGAGCCTGAGAGTTTGTCTTGCTCAGTGTTCGATTACATTTGTACTTTGCCCTTCTGCATTTTTTTCAGTCATCCCTCCACAAGTCTGCATACTTTAGAATAAATACTGATGTGAATACTTAGAACAAAAACTCTGCAATGTTAACTGGACCAAGTAGTACAGCTAAGTCTGCAAACATTCACAATTTCACACTCTGGACATCTCAATTCTGATTTGGAGTTTCACAGAAAAAAACTTGTTTGAGAAAATACTTTCTTCAGTGGTGAGTGTGACCTGTCGTTTATCCCTGTGCAAACAGTGAGTTTATCCCTGGATAGCATATATATATATATACCAGGTTTCACTTCAGGTTATTGAGGCCCTGTGGATGTTTTCACTTAAGTTCTACGTGTAATTCTATGAGGAATACCAAAGAGCTTGCTATGGCAGCAGACACACCTAATAGAACAATGAACATTTGATTCAGACAATTTACATCAGGGCTCCAAACCTGTTCCTGGAGGGCTGTTCCTGTAGGTTTTCGCACCAACCCTAATCGAGCGCACCTGATTCTAAAAATTAACTGGTTAATAAGCTGAATCAAGCTAGATTGAAATCCTACAGGAGGGTAGCTCACCCGGAACAGTGTTGGAGCCCTGATCTACATATTTATTAGAAATTATGCAAAACACACAAGTCAGCTAGTAAGCTCTCCAATTAAACAAAACAAAACAATTTGTGTGTTTGGTTTGTGTGTTTGCAATGTACAGACTTTATGACTACTTTGCCAGTGATTGCATTAGGGCTGACCCCATTTAGGCGAATGGACTATTGTTTGGTCGACTGGCTGTTGGTCGACCAAGATTTTTTTAGTCGAGCAGTGGCAAATATATTTAAAACAATTATGGCACACTAGACACCTGTCTGATTCACGCCTGTCTGAGTGGACTAATCCATTGAGGAGGCCGCAGGGATGGCTCACTAGACACCTGTCTGATTCACGCCTGTCTGAGTGGACTAATCCATTGAGGACGGATTGGCACGCCAGTATCACCAGTAGTACATTTACCGTTAACATCCTTTATAATCTACAATGTTTGGTTACGGTCATTTCTGTTAATGCATTCATTATATTATTATTACAGTCTTACCTTACCTTACCTTTTTTTTTTGGGGGGGGGGGGTTATTTCATTCCATTTACGAGTTGTCAATTTATTCATTGTCTTGTTTGGAGCACTCTTGTCAATAATGATGTAAGGACACGCACCTGATTACGCATATAAGTAGGCCTAGCCTACCTGGCCTGCGTGCAAATGTAGGCCTAGAAATGTGTCCATTTGGGGATCTGAAACTATTTCAGATTTTCTTAACTCACCATCACTGTTGAGCTTCTCAAAGTCATTTTTTCTTTGCCTCAAAAAGCCAGTAAACAAAGTCTGTTTTTACATCCTTTGAGAATGACAATATTTCCTCCACGTAGCCTACCTGAAAAATCTTTCCAGCTCTCTCCCGTTCCATAACCACTCAGCATGAAAGGGGAAACATGTTATGCTCTGATCAGGTGGAAATGTCATAAAGGCTCACCTGATTATCCCTTGGGCAAATAGCCTACAGCTGTGTCTGTCTGTCCGGAGCTCATTGGCCTGAAGGTCCAGAGTATTGTATACAATGTTACAGGTTTGCTAACAGGACAAGTTAATAGTTAATACAATGTTTCAAGTTCCTTGCAGACAGGCCATGTGTAGCCAATGTGATGTATAGGACACTTATTTTTATCAGGATGTATTCTACTTGAGGGCTGCAAACTTTTTATTTGTTGGCTTTTGCTAAAAAAAAATGAAACTTGAATGTGAAACTCCAAATCAGAATTGAGATGTCCAGAGTGTGAAATTGTGAATGTTTGCAGACTTAGCTGTTCTACTTGCTCCAGTTAACATTGCAGAGTTTTTGTTCTACACTGAGCCTGAGAGTTTGTCTTGCTCAGTATCGGACTACATTTGTACTTTGCCCTTCTGACTTTTTTTGCAGTCATCCCTCCACAAGGAAATGCTGACTTGCCTAAATAAATAAAAGGTTAAAGAAATAAAACATAAAATAAAAACAAGGCCAGCAGCGGGAGGAGGAGGGTCGGGTGGGGAACAGGTTTTTGTTCTTCTGGTTAGGCTATATTGATCTGGCTCCATCTTTAGTAATTTGTGTGTCTTCATTTTTAATGAAGTATGCTTCCGTGCTTAAAGCATCAGAGAACCTCAGTAGCCTACATATAGTTGATTTATTCAAACAGGGTGGAAAAGTAGACGCTTAAAAATGATTGATCAATTGAATAAGAAAGAAGACAACTGTCAGTCAAGCACATTTTTTTTTTGTCAGAGACAGCCATAGATTGCATATTTAGAGCATCATATTAGATAATGTCATGAATGTCCAAAGCTATTGTTTGGAGTTCAGCTCTCCACTGCAAGCACATGAATATAACTACAAATCATGCACTTTGCCAATACATCCATACCAAGGTTTAGTGTAACCCAAACACTATGATAAAAGTAATGTAGTAGCTCTTATCCAGTGACCTACACTCAGTCAGCACATAAATACACAATCAATGGTATATAGCAGATAGTATACAACAGCAAATAACACCCTGTGAGCCAGTCTCAGAGGGATGATGGGATTGCTGTCTGTGTCCGTGGTGCCACGCTGTGTGACACAACACAGCAAATGACTCCTGATCGCAGGGACAGCAGGGGAGCCAGCTGTCTGGCAGGCAGCAGGAGGACAACACAGGGCCATAATGGCCTTTTCCAACACACAACACGAGAGAACAGAAGAAAACCGACAGAGAGAGGGAAAGAAGAGGTAATGGTGTGTTGTAGGCATCACAAACAATCTGTAGATTTGGTTATCCATGGGAGATACCAAGTTATATCCACCCCTGCCCAGAATGAGGGGAATGAAATCTCCTATCTCCTCAGGCTTCCTTGTTTCTGTGGCGATGATGAGTTAATGGGTTGCCAGGAGACAGCACTGCAGTGACATGAAACACTGCCATGTACTCACTCTACATGGCAGTGTCATTTTATTCTAAAAGACAGCTTTCGGATAAATACGTGTTTCTTAAAGTAACACTTCTATGCTGCTACTCCTTGGCTTAGGCGTACAGCTAGGTGTGTGTATGTGTGTGGAGTCAATTAAAGCCAAACAGACAAGAGTCTCCTTTAAAAAATTCCAAAATAAAACAGATTTGTCGCCGGGACCTAACTCCCAGATTAAAGCCTATATCTCATGTTAAGGTTTGAAAGTTTAAACTTGTGAGAGGCCATTTGAATGAAGACCAGAAGTGACTGGATCAGTGTTATAAACTCCAAGTGTAACGGCATTCCTCCTCCTCTTCTGAGGAAGAGTAGCGAGAAGGATCGGAGGACCAATGCGCAGCATGGTAAGTGGCCATTATGTTTAATACGAAAAACAACAGAACACTAGAACAAAACAAAATAACGTGCATCAATGAAAACCGAAACAGTGCCGTGTGGCAACAAACACTCACACGGAAACAAACACCCACAACTCAAAAGTGAAACCCAGGCTACCTAAGTATGAATCTCAATCAGAGACAACTAACGACACCTGCCTCTGAATGAGAACCATACTAGGCCGAAACAGAAACCAAACATAGAAAAACAAACATAGACTGCCCACCCCAACTCACGCCCTGACCATACTAAATAAAGACAAAACAAAGGAAATAAAGGTCAGAACATGACACCAAGGGGAAGAGCATACAGCACATTCTAGGCCAAACAATGGTGAGCAGTACAGTTAACAAGTCATATGTTGTCATATGTTGTCACCATATTTAAATATCTCACCAGGATTACAAACTTTGGCCCACCGAAGTTAGCAGTACAGGGTCTTTGAACTTCACAAACTATGTCAGAGAAGATTCTTAGCTATCGATGTATAAAACCATCCAACCAGTCAAAGGTTTAATCTTGGCTCCAGGGAAGTAGATATGATCGATAGACGACAATGATGAGACTGAGCCTTTCATGGAATAGCAAAGCACTTTGGATCGATCAGCAATCAATTTCTAATGAGTTCGCTGGACAATCTTTTTTTCAAACCTCTTCTTTTGTTTCCCCTTCGATCCATACATCTCTAGATAGATCAGCTCCATGAAGCAGCATGATTAATAGATCACAGAGCAGAGCTCAGGTTGGATGGAAGGAGATGCTTCATCTCAGGTAGAGATGGACAGAATCCCATCCAAATTAAATGAAAATAATACAGAAAGAATAACAAACAAGTGGTCTAATTAATCCCATTACACGTAGTATTTTATTCAGGAATTCAATGATTGCCGATAGAGGATTTGTCTGCACTTTTGAAAGCACAGTGTGGGATATTCTCATATCTGCTTCAACTACTGAATTCTGTCTGTAATAGTCTGGCCCATGTCTGTAAAACACAGCATGTCAAAACACATGGCCCATGTCAAAACACAGCACTGGTATTGAGTTGAAAGTATGGTGCTGTGCTGGGGAGGTCTGAAATGTGACTTCAGTCATGTGGCTTTGTTTAACAACTCTGGGAAATGGCACCAACTCTATCACACACAAGGCAGGCTTAATGTTTTTATTTTTTTTAATTAAATTTTACCCCATTTTCTCCCCAATTTTGTGGTATCCAATTGCTTAGTAGCTACTATCTTGTCTCATCGCTACAACTCCCGTACGGGCTCGGGAGAGACGGGAGAGAAGGTTGAAAGTCGTGCGTCCTCCGATACACAACCCAACCAAGCCGCACTGCTTCTTAAAAAAGCTCGCATCCAACCCAGAAGCCAGCCGCACCAATGTGTCGGAGGAAACACCGTGCACCTGGCAACCTTGGTTAGTGCGCACTGCGCCCGGCCCGCCACAGGAGTCGCTGGTGCGCGATGAGACAAGGATATCCCTACCGGCCAACCCCTCCCTAACCCGGACGACGCTAGGCCAATTGTGCGTCCCCCCACGGACCTACCGGTCGCGGCCGGTTACGACAGAGCCTGGGCGCGAACCCAGAGTCTCTGGTGGCACAGCTGGCGCTTGCTTTGCTATTTCATGAAAGGCTCAGTCTCATCATTGTCGTCTATCGATCATATCTACTTCCCTGGAGCCAAGATTAAACCTTTGACTGGTTGGATGGGCCCTTAACCACTGCGCCACCCGGGAGGCCCAAGGCAGGCCTAATTGAAGGGACACAGTAGGACAATGTTACGGACACAGGTATCCTGTGTGTGTGTGTGTGTGTGTGTGTGTGTGTATCCTGTGTGTGTATTTAGTTTCTCTCCTTCGCCCCTCGTCACAGGTGGCAATCATCATTCCCCAATCAGTCACCAATTAGAAGACACCTCCTCCTGTTTCCATTACCCTATCACATCCCCTTTCCCTTGGTTTAAAAACCCAGTCAGTTGTTTTCTCTGGAGCTCAATCTCTGTGTTTCAATCTCTCTGTGTCCCAATCTCTCGCTATATCTCTCTCCCGCTGGATTGAGCGCTCTTTTGGTTTTTGTTCATACATGTCACATTTGTCTGGAATTATGTGAGTATTGTTTTGTTATGGTGTTTGATGGTGGGAAAAGGGGTGCCAAGTCGCCCATGGGCATACACTACCCGTAGGGTACACTACCCGTAGGTAAACTTTGTCTAAATACACTAGTTAGAACTGTATTTTTGGTTAGTTAGTTAGCTGTATTGAAGTAGGCTAGTCTAGCTTAGGGGTATTTTTGGATATTTGTTTCTTTCCTTGGGTCCAGCTCAGCCCCTTTCCCCGCCCCCCTTTACCGTGTGTTTAAAATTAAACCATGAGTGTTTGACGGTAATTTAGTTGTCTGTGGTTTTTCGTTCTCACTGTTACTTTTTCACTATTATACTTTCCACGAGTTATGTTACGGGTCTCGTTACCATCCCCCCCTAGACTGCCGGGCCATCAGGGATTCGTAACAGACAATGATTGGGAGCATATCAGCTGAAGTGAAAACACACACACATGGTATGCACATACTGCACAGACACACATACAGTCACAGATGTTTGTGCATGGACACACACACACACACACACACACACACACACACACACACACACACACACACACACAGGGCTAGCCACTAAACACCCTTCCCTGACAATAGAACAACCCAGGAGCACAATATGAACCAAAGGTAAACCATATACAACATGGTTCTGCTCCTCGACTGAGTCTCACCAGGTGAGAAATTATTACAGCATCCGCTGGTGGTTATGAATAAAAAACATCCAACCACCGGTGTCTTGAAGTGTGAAGTACTACTGAGACTGTAATGGAACACATTAATCTTGATTATGGCGATATCGGGCATGCTTACATCTGTCTGTTTCCTCACACTGCCATTGCAGTTATTTTTGGCGCGCTGCTTCACAGTAAATACAATAACAAATCTGAGGACGGCAGATATAGGAGATAGTCATTGAATAAATCATATCCTTGTTTGGACCCCAGGAAGAGTAGCTGTCGGATAGAAAGAAGTGTGTTTCTGTGCAGTATCAGGCCATGAGGACTCTGCAAGCAATAAGGTTTGACATACAATCGTGGCCAAAAGTTTTCACAGTCTGCTGCTTCAGTTTATGATGGCAATTTGCATATACTCCAGAATGTGATCAGATAAATTGCAATTAATTGCAAAGTCCCTCTTTGCCATGCAAATAACTGAATCCCCAAAAAAACATTTCCACTGCACTTCAGCCCTTCCACAAAAGGACCAGCTGACATGTCACTGACTCTCTCGTTAACACAGGTGTGAGTGTTGGTAGGGACAAGGCTGGAGATCACACTGTCATGCTGATTGAGTTCGAATAACCGACTGGAAGCTTCAAAAGGAGGGTGGTGCTTGGAATCATTGTTCTTCCTCTGTCAATCATGGTTACCTGCAAGGAAACACGTGCCGTCATCATTGCTTTGCACAAAAAGGGCTTCACAGGCAAGGATATTGCTGCCAGTAACATTGCACCTAAATCAACCATTTATCGGATCTTCAAGGAGAGCAGTTCAATTGTTGTGAAGAAGGCTTCAGGGCGGCCAAGAAAGTCCAGCAAGCGCGAGGACCGTCTCCTAAAGTTGATTCAGCTTCAGGATCGGGGCACCACCAGTCCCGAGCTTGCTCGGGAATGGCAGCAGGCAGGTGTGAGTGCATCTGCACACACAGTGAGGCAAAGACTTTTGGGGCATCCGGAAAAAAGCTTGTCCAGAGAAGACCAGGTGAGTTCTACCATCAGTCCTGTGTCATGCCAACAATAAAGCATCCTGAGACCATTCATGTGTGGGGTTGCTTCTCAGCCAAGGGAGTGGGCTCACTCACAATTTTGCCTAGGACCACAGCCATGAATAAGGAATGGTACCAACACATCCTCCGAGAGCAACTTCTCCCAACCATCCAGGAACAGTTTGGTGACGAACAATGCCTTTTCCAGCATGATGGAGCACCTTGCCATAAGGCAAAAGTGATAACTAAGTGGCTCAGGGAACAAAACATCGATATTTTGGGTCCATGGCCAGGAAACTCCCCAGGCCTTAATCCCATTGAGAACTTGTGGTCAATCCTCAAGAGGCGGGCGGACAAACAAAAACCCACAAATTCTGACCAACTCCAAGCATTGATTATGCAAGAATGGGCTGCCGTCAAGATGCTCAGGATGTGGCCCAGAAGTTAATTGACCACATGCCAGGGCAGATTGCAGAGGTCTTGGAAAAAGAAGGGTCAACACTGCAAATATTGACTCTTTGCATCAACTTCATGTAATTGTCAAATGCCTTTGACACTTATGAAATGCTTGTAATTATAATTCACCATTCCATAGTAACATTTTACAAATATCTCAAGACACTGAAGCAGAGAACTTTGGAAATGAATATGTGTCATTCTCAACTTTTGGCCATGACTGTACAGTGAGGTCCACAAGTATTTGGACAGTGACACTTTTTGTTTTGGCTCTATATTGAAATGGTACAATGACTATGAGGTTAAAGTGCAGACTGTCAGCTTTAATTTGAGAGTATTTTCATCCATATTGGGTGAAACATTTAGAACAGCATTTCCCAAACTCGGTCCTCGGGATCCCACGGGGTGCACATTTGTTTTTGCCCTAACACTACAAAGCTGATTCAGATTATCAACGCTTGATGATTAGTTGATTATGTGAATCAGCTGTGTTGTGCTAGGGCAAAAACCAAAATGTGCTCCCCTTGGAGTCCCGAGGACTGAGTTTAGGAAACCCTGGTTTAGATAGTGCCCACATTTTAAGGAACCAAAAGTATTCTGACAAATTCACTTATGCAGTATGTGTATTAAAGTAGTCAAAGGTTAAGTATTTGGTCCCATATTCCTAGCAAGCAATAACTATATCAAGCTTGTGACTACAAACGTGTTGGATGCATTTGCAGTTGGTTTTGGTTGTGTTTCAGATTATTGTTCACAATATACAGTTCCAATTAAGTTTGGACACCTACTTTTTATTTATTTGTACGATTTTCTACATTGTAGAATACGTGAACATATCAAAATGATGAAATTACACACATGGAATCATGTAGTAACCAAAAAAGTGTTAAACAAATCAAAATATATTTTATATTTGAGATTCTTCAAAGTAGCCACCCTTTGCCTTGATGACAGCTTTGCACACTCTTGGCATTCTCAAAAAAACAGCTTAATGCATTTCAATTAACAGGTGTGCCTTGTTAAGTTCATTTGCGGAATTTCTTTCCTTAGTGTGTTTGAGCCAATCAGTTGTGCTGTGACAAGGAATGGGTGGCATAGGGAAGATAGGGCTATTAGGTCAAATACCAAGTCCATATTATGGCAAGAACAGCTCAAATAAGCAAAGGGAAATCACAGCCCATCATTACTTTAAGACAAGAAGGTCAGTCAATCCAGAAAATGTCAAGAATTTTGAACAAATCTTCAAGTGCAGTCGCAAAAACCATCAAGCGCTATGATGAAACTGGCTCTCATGAGGACCGCCCCAGGAAAAGAAGACCCAGAGTTACATCTGCTGTAGAGGATCAGTTAATTAGAGTTACCTGGCTGTCATGAGGACCGCCACAGGAAAAGAAGACCCAGAGTTACATCTGCTGTAGAGGATCAGTTAAATAGAGTTACCTGGCTGTAATGAGGACCGCCACGGGAAAAGAAGACCCAGAGTTACCTCTGCTGCAGAGGATAAATTCATTACAGTTACCAGCCTCCAAAATTGCAGCCCAAATAAAAGCTTCAGAGTTCAAGTAACAGACACATCTCAACATCAACTGTTCAGAGGAGACTGCGTGAATCAGGCCTTCATGGTCGAATTGCTGCAAAGAAACCACTAATACAGGACACCAATAAGAAGAGACTTGCTTGGGTCAAGAAACATGAGCAATGGACATTAGACCGGTGGATATCTGACCATTGGTCTGATGAGTCCATATTTGAGATTTTTGGTTCCAACCGCCGTGTCTTTGTGAGACGCAGAGTAGGTGAATGGATAATCTCTGCATGTGTAGTTTCCACCGTGAAGCATGGAGGTGGTGGTGTGATGGTGCTTTGCTGGTGACACTGTCAGTGATTTACTTAAAATGCAAGGTACACTTAACCAGCATGGCTACCACAGCATTCTGCAGTGATATGCCATCCCATCTGGTTTGCGCTTGTGTGGGACTATCATTTGATTTTCAACAGGACAATGACCCAACACACCTGTGTAAGGGCTATTTGACAATGAAGGAGAGTGATGGAGTGCTGCATCAGATGATCTGGCCTCCACAATCCCCCCACCTCAAACCAACTGAGATGAGTTGGACCGCAGAGTGAAGGAAAAGCAGCCAACAAGTGCTCAGCCTATGTGGGAACTCCTTCAAGACTGTTGGAAAGGCATTCCAGGTGAAGCTGGTTGAGAGAATGCCCAGAGTGTGCAAAGCTGTCTTCAAGGCAAAGGGTGGCTACTTTGAAGAATCTCAAATATAAAATAATTTGATTTGTTTAACACTTTTTTTGGTTATTACATGATTCCATATGTGTTATTTCATAGTTTTGATGTCTAAAAATAAAGAAACCCTTGAATGAGTAGGTGTGTTGTGTTCAAACTTGACTGGTACTGTAAATGAATGGTAAATGTATTGTGTCATTTTGGAGTCAGTTATTGTAAATAAGAATGAAATATGTTTCTGAACACTTCTACATTTTTTTTAGGGGGGGGGGGGTGTATATATTTATGCCTCCGTAGCATTCTCACTCATCATTATTCACAATTCATGAATGATTATTCGTAATCATGGTACCATCCATATTAATGTAGAATTGTTAGGAAACATATTCTATTTTCATTTATACTAAGTGACTCCAAAATAACACAATACATTATTTCCCATTAATTTCTGTTGGGAACAAAATAGTCAAAAACAACCAAAACAAACTGCAAATGCATCCAACAAGTTTGTAGAGTCACAAGTTTGATGTAGTAGTCATTGTTTGCTAGGAATGTGGGATTAAATGCTAAACTTTAGACTACTTTAATACACAAGTGAATTTATCAAAATATTTCTGGTTCTCTAAAATGGGGGGACTATCTATAAGTGCTGTCTTTTCTAAATGGTTCACCCGCTATGGATAAATACCCCAAATAAAGTTGAGTCAGCACTCATAGTCATTGCATCATTACAAATCCAAAGTGCTGAGTACAAAGCCAAAACAACAAAACAAATGTTACTGTCCAAATACTTTACCTCACTATATATGCTACGCTAGCACGATCACTTCATTATGCATTCATTCTGACAGGTGAGATATGGTCAGGTGGAGCTTTGGTGATTCACATGGTTCTTCATTGAGAAGGTGGTGGGACACCACTATTCTATAGTGCTAATGACTAAGTTTTTTTGGCCATTCTCTCACTTCAGGGGCAAGCCTGGAAAAGACCACAAAAAAAGACCGTACGCACACACACAAGTTATTCCAGCCAGGTCTGTTGTGATTTATATGGTTCATTATAACGGGAATTCTTTACAACCAAACAGAACAGGGTGCCATTGAACACAGAGTCACGGGAGGAGGAAGACACATTAAATGGCCTCTGCAGAGCACAAACAGACAGAACTGGAGTCCATTTTGAAAAGTTATATTTACAATGTATGCGCAGGTTTAATTTGCTCGGTTTCACTTTGTTATTAATGACAGCCAGCTGTGTGTGTGAGTGAGAGATCAGGTCTTGGTGACCTTGATCGGTCAGACCAAAATGGGTCGGTTGCAGAGTCGAGGCCTGAAGTTTGACAGCCCTCTAAATCTAAAACATATAACTTTAACACATTTAATGCATGTGTCATATGTATGGATTTACCACTGTTTAAGATATTACCAACTAAAGTAATATAGGCCTTCATACTGTACTGCAACACTGAGACTGAGACTGTGTTTTATACCAGAGTTCACAAGGGCCAAAAAAATGTGAAATGAGAGTTACTGAGAAAGACATCAAGACAAAAGGGAGTAACCTTCCCCCATTCCAAAATGTAAAATGAGTAGCAGAAAAGCATTGAGTGGCTGCTGCCATACATTAAAACATTTTAGCACTAGCCACTTTAAACAATGCCACTTAATATAATGTTTACATACCCTACATGAATCATCTCATGTGTATATACCATACTCTATACCACCTACTGCATCTTGCCATCTTTATGTAATACATGTATCACTAGCCACTTTAAACAATGCCACACCAAAAAATTAGGAATAACCAAAGGCTTTGATTTCTGGTCATAGAGATAGAAAAGTGGTTTTGGAAAACATCTACCAGAAAAGTCTTAAAAGGTATGAGAAACGTATGAAAACATAAGAATGTTGAAGTAAAGACCCCTGACTAATATCAACACTTATATTTAGTTTCGGATAAATTATTTGCCTACTGTACATTTTTAAAACACAACCTTATGCTTGTAATTCTGTTACCAAAAACCTACATATTTTTAAGATATTTACTTCTAATTTCTCTCCCTCATGAGGGAGAATAATGAATACGTAACAAAGAAAGTTAGATGTACCAATTAGTTCGTGTTTTTACCGATATTAAGTTTGTTTATGAATTAAGTGATTAAAACCGAAATCATAAAACACAGTTGGCTCACGTGCTACTGTCATCCTTTCCACTGGCACACTGTTATGTTCAGCTCATAACTGTTTTCTTTCTCTTTCTGTCATCTGGTGGTTAAAGCAAGACTATAAAAACAATCTGGACAACCTCTCCCTCTCTCTCGCCAGTTAGTCACGGCCGTTACCGACACCTACGACCTTTTCTTTTACTGTAACAAGGACATCCATGGACGGGCCAAATATGAACCAATCATAAATGTCTGTTTCACAAGTTTGGACAGCACAGTACAGTACAGTAGAGAACAATAAAGGGCCCGGTTTCCCAAAAGCATCTTAAGACTAAGTTCATCGTTAGAGCCTGTACAGAAAGGTACAGTAGAGTTCAGTAAAGTACAGTAGAGCACACTGGAGTAGAGAACCATGTTTGCTTTAATGCACTGTACTCTACTGTACTGAACATTTGTACTTTACTGTACTGAACTCTGCTGTGCCATACTGTGATGTCCAAACTTGTGAAACATAGACGTCTATGATTGGTTCAGATTTTGTCTGGTCCGGACCAACCAAATGTGGTCGTTTGGGGGCAGAGCTCATTCAAATAATAGCCCGTGTGTAGAATAATACCCAAATATGCTAAACATATAATGCATATTTCTACATTTGTGTACCTGTTCAGGATGCATCACCATGAAGAGAATGATATTCATACCCATAATAATGCATTTCTGTATAGTACAAATCAGGGACCAATGATGTAATTCCGTTAGCGGTTTAAAACCCACTTCACTTCAATAACCAAAATAAAAAATGTGAAACTCAATGTGTCATGTCATAGCTGTCTTCTTGCAGACATCCTTGAATCTTCATTTTTGGAAAACGTTGTCGCATTAGAAACTAAGGGCGATTTTACCGTAATATCGTTACGAAACTTTGCATCTGCACAGTTCTTCCAGTAAATGTGTTTTGTGACATTACCTGTGTAAATTGTTCAAAGTAGTACTTGTTCAAAGAGTTGTATGTTTTGTTAAACTTTAAAAAGCTATGTTTTTTTAGCATACATTTTAAAGTGACACATCTGTTCTCATTGCGGACAAGTCAACTAAGTACTCTGACGTAGCCTTTAAATCTGAAACATGTTGAGTTTGAATAACAAAAAGGCATCATATTTTGAACTCCCATTGCCCTCATAGAGTGGCTCAATGTGTTTTGCACAGCAAATCAAACTTCACCTGTCAGTCTTTATTCAAACCGTGTCGAACGGTCTATGCAACTTGGTAACAGGCATCATACTAGAGCCTACGCTGGACTTTATTGAATGAAAAACGATCTACTATGTAACTATAAACACAATATTGTTACTACAGTTTTTCCTGTGTAGGCTAGTTGCTCTCAATATAGGGCTCTGGTTACATGTACTTACAATAATTATATAGGCATACATGGTAGGCCACAAGTTCATGTAGCCATACTGAAAGCATTTAAAATCGTATCCTGGTAATGTAATTCTGTAATACTTACTGCCTGCTGCACAGTCTGATAGAAGTGTAAATAGAGGCAGACTAGGCTTCTCTCCATGCCCCCACTCGGCCCTTCAGCTGCCATGGCGGGGCAGGGGCACAGATTGACTTGTCAACGTTGCCCTGTCAACAACCTCAGATCATAACAACCCTGCGTCCTCTGACTCCTCTCCCTCTGATTTACCTCTCACACTTCACATAGCATCCTTACTCACAAACATACAGTATAAGGCAATCTAGCCCTACACATGGCTGCCAGACGTTTAACGGCATAAACTGACATGCAATGCAATGCGATGTCCTGGGAAACATAGCCAACGGGAATTTGAGAATAGCCCGCTGCTTTCGGGTTTGGCAAAAGTAAAACAACCGGACGTAGCGGAACTAAATCGACTTCGCAGCCTGTTGGTTGCACATACTTTGCCCCAACTCCGCTTGAAGTTAGCGCTGGTTACATTGCAACAGTGTAACATTTTGACAACAACGATATTGTGCACACAAAAGTGGCAAATAGGATATATCGTTATTGTTACGTCTGTTGCGAAAGCACGCGTGTTCTTTCCCTTCCAGGGCAGCCACAGCCGCACTGTTAGAAGCGCCTACAGATTAAAAAGCTTGAATACGAAATACTACGTATTAAAAAAAAAAAAAACTTACCAACCGAGCTTGAGCCCGTCCCCGAACTAAGCAAGATGTACCAGATCCACATCTTATGGTCTTTTTTCGGCCTGCCCTTTTTGCACCCCGCCGCGGGCCAACAATCGGGGCAATAGAACACTTATCCGGTTTGCTCCTATCTCCACTTTCGCGTTGTTTTCTCCTTTTTTCTATTCGGGACAAAGTTAGAAAATGGCTTGCGTGAAGAGCCGGATTCTCACAGGGACAGAGTTTTCAGAATCAGGGCTGGGGAGGAAGAGGCTGGCGGTGGTAGGGGCTTGAGGGGTGGTGGCAGGGGATTCGGAGTGAGTGGGGATCACTGGGTGGGGATCGGTTTAGCGCCGTGTGAGAGGCGGAGACTTGTGGCTGCTACAGAAGACTAAAGGTCGGTTGGGAGTAGGACCATGTATGTGCCTCGAAGGCAGGCACTCACATAAGTTCTTGATCACAGAACATGTGATATAGCCAGGCATCTATTAATCCAAAAATGTTGAAAATAGTGACATTCAGCCATTAGTTATTCGTACTTTATACATACTTTGTTTGTGAGATTAAATCTCTGTAGACTTTAAACTTCTGGTTTGTGAGATTACATATCTGTAGACTTTAGACTTTGGAGACCTGGGAAAAACTATGTGGAAGGTGCACTGAGCAGTTTAAATAGGCTACAGTTCCTTGTTTGCTCTCAATCAAAAAGAACTACAGAAGTTAAAACATCAGTTTCTAAATAAATATGTATACAAGTGTATATGTTTTTCCCTTATGTGAACTTCTATTTCAATAAGAGTAAACTATTCAGTCAATGTATCAAGATATACATTGCATTAGCATCTCTCTCTCAAACACACACATATATACACACACACACAACCAAGCATGCACACACACAAAACACACACAGTCTGTCTGTCACAGTGTCAGTGTTATGAATAGTGTGTCAACTCTGAAAACAGAGGGAGCAGATGGAAGAGGAGTGATGAGCTTTCACCAGAGCAGACCTATCCTCTTTATCGTTCAACACAGCTGTGTGAAGTCAAAGACAGACCCAAACAAAAAGCCAGCTTTTGATAACACCCTAACCTGCAGGCATATGATCTGGAAAAGCCCCCACTATCAAACAACCTCCAGCCCTAAAAGAATTCATCAGCACATTGCTTATCAAGGCAGCTGGGCCTGGAGCAGGCAGGCAAACAGGCAGCACAGGGGGTCAGATAAATGCATGAGGCCATTGTCATCAATCTCGGTTTGATCTACAATACCAGTCAAAAGTTTGGACACACCTGCTCATTCAAGGGTTTTTCTTTATTTGTACTATTTTCGAACATTGTATAATAATAGTGAAGACATCAAAACTAGGAAATAAATCATATGGTATCACGTACTAACCAAAAAAGTGTTAAACAAATCAAAATATATTTTATATTTGAGATTCTTCAAAGTGGCCACCCTTCTTCTTCATGACAGCTTTGCACAGTCTTGGCATTCTCTCAACCAGCTTCACCTGGAATGCTTTTCCAACAGTCTTGTGAGGAGTTTCCACATATGCTGAGCACTTGTTGGATGCTTTTCCTTCACTCTGCGATCCAACTCATCCAAAACCATCTCAATTGAGTTGAGGTCGGGTGATTATGGAGTCCAGATCATCTGATACAGCACTCCATCACTCTCCTTCTTAGTCAAATAGCCTTTACACAGCTTAGAGGTGTGTTGGGTTATTGTCCGGTTGAAAAACAAATGATAGTCCCACTAAGCTCAAACCAGATGGGATGGAGTATTACTGCAGAATGCTGTGGCAGCCATGCTGGTTAAGTGTGCCTTTAATTCTAAATAAATCACAGACAGTGACACCATCACACTACCTTCACGGTGGAAACCACACATGCGTATACCATCTGTTCACCTACTCTGCATCTTACAAAGACACAGCGGTTGGAACCAAAAATCTCAAATTTGGACAGATTTCCGCCGACCTAATGTCTAATGTCCATTGCTTGTGTTTCTTGGCCCAAGCAAGTCTCTTCTTATTATTGTTGTCCTTTACAGTTGATATTGAGATGCGTCTGTTACTTGAACTCTGAAGCTTTTATTTGGGCTGCCGTTTCTGAGGCTGGTAACTGTAATGATCTCATCCTCTGCAGCAGAGGTAACTCTGGGTCTTCTTTTCCTGTGGCGGTCCTCATGAGAGCCAGTTTCATCATAGCGTTTGATGGTTTTTGCGACTGCACTTGAAGAAACTTTCAAAGTTCTTGAAATGTTCTGCATTGACTGACTTTCATGTCTTAAAGTAATGATGGACTGTAATTTCTCTTTTCTTATTTGATCTGTTCTTGCCATAATATGGACTTGTTTTTTTACCAAACCTTCTGTATACCACCCCTGCCTTGTCACAACACAACTGATTGGCTCAAACGCATTAAGAAGGAAAGAAATTCCACAAATAAACTTTTAACAAGCCACATCTGTTAATTGAAATGGATTCCAGGTGACTACCTATGAACCTGTTTGAGAGAATGCCAAGAGTGTGCAAAGCTGTCATTAAGGCAAAGGGTGGGTACTTTGAAGAATCTCAAATATGTTTTTATTTGTTTCTCTTTTTTGGGTTACTACATGATTCCATATTTTATTTCATAGTTTTGATGTCTTCACTATTATTCTACAATGTAGGAAATAGGAAAAATAAGGAAAAACCCTTGAATGAGTAGGTGTCCACACTTTTGACTGGTACTGTATATCGGTTGTTAAGGCCATATTTAAATGCCATTAGAATGCACCACTTTCTTTCTCACTCATGTACTAAATTGTTTTCCATACTACACTGAAATCAATCAAATAATGTATTTTGAGGAGCAGAGATTGAGAGACTAAACACAAATGTTCCAATGTTAATAGCAAATGGATTCATAATTGAGAGAAGCCCTTGAGTAGCTGATGATAATACACCATAACAATACCAGTACTGAATTGCTAAACAAAAATATCTATAATGAATGAGGAGCACAGAGCAGAGTAAACAGTTTGAGGCCTGTGGTCCCTCCTTGGTCCCTGCAGTGGGAACGTCAGAACAAGGAAATGTTCCCCTCACCATTGATTGACACGCAGAGCTCTCAGTAATGTCCCATCAATTAGCTGAAGCTATCTATAAACAGCAGGCCTGCAGGACCTAATTAGCCTGTTGGCGAGTGACAAATGTATTTAATGTAACCACTGGCAACCACCAACCTCATTAGCGAACATTAAACTCTAACATGAAGGTTGTTATTGCCTTAATCACAGGAGAAACCCAATTAGACGGCAGGTTTGGAAAATGATTCTGGGTCAGAGATGTACGATGTGATTGGTGGAGGCAGGGAAGGAAGGAGGGGACAGAGCAGTGCAACCTGAGATGACTTAGCCTGTGGGGGCATTGATAAAGGCAGGGAGGGGAAATGGTGGAGAGAGGGAGAGAAAGAGGTAATGTAGGGAGAGGCTAGTTAGAGGGAGAGAGTGGATATTTAGAGGGAGAGAAAGAGAGAGTGGTAGGGAGATGGAGATTAATTACATTTTTTATTTCACCTTTATTTAACCAGGTTTCACCTTTATTTAACCAGCCAGTTGAGAACAAGTTCTCATTTACAACTGCGACCTGGCCAAGATAAAGCATAGCAGTGCGACAAAAACAACAACACAGAGTTACACATAAACAGACGTACAGTCAATAACACAAAATAAAAGAAAAATAGACAGATCTATGTACTGTGTGCAAATGTAGGGAGGTAGGCAATAAATAAGCCATAGAGGTGAAAATAAGTTGCTGCAGGGGTCCTGAGTTGTTGGCCGGGGTAGGGGTAGCCAGGTGGAAAGCATGTCCAGCTGTGGAACAATGCTTATTGAAATTATCGTAGATTTATCGGTGGTGACAGTGCTTCCTATCCTCAGTGCAGTGGGCATCTGGGAGGAGGTGCTCTTATTCTCCATGGACTTTACAGTGACCCAAAACCTTTTGGAATTAGTGCTACAGGAAGCACATTTTTGTTTGAAAAAGCTAGCCTTAGCTTTCCTAACTGACTGAGTATATTGGTTCCTGACTTCCCTGAAGAGTTGCATGTCACGGGGGCTATTCGATGCTCATGCAGAATGCCACAGGATGTTTTTGTGCTGGTCGAGGCCAGTCAAGTCTGGGGTGAACTGTTCTTAGGTCTACATTTTTGATCAGAGAGATGAGAGAGAGATGTGGGGTATTGAGAGGTTTAGAGTGTGAGAGAGTGTTGGAGAGAGACTAGGCTGTGGTAGGGAAAGAGTGGCAGAGAGAGAGAGAGAGAGAGAGAGAGAGACACAGACAGACAGACAGACAGACAGACAGACAGACAGACAGACAGACAGACAGACAGACAGACAGACAGACAGAGAGCCCCCCACCCTCACCCGGTCCATTGTTTCGTTGCACCTGTTGGTCTGCCCTGTATGGAGCTCACATGCAGCCCTGTTGCTCCTGTTTTCTAGTCTGCCCTGTAGGAGCGTGACTGGTATCCAAACATGCATGGCTTGAAATGTGGTCACCGGTCAAGTGTGTGTAGCAAGCTACCTAGTTTAAATATCAGCAATCAATCAAATGTATTTATAAAGCCCTTTTTACATCTGCAGATATCACAAAGTGCTATACAGAAACCCAGCCTAAAACCCCTGTCTTGTCTCTGCTATCATTAAATGTGAAGACTTATTTTATCAAATCAATTCTCTATGTGTAATTATTATTACGTGATAAAACTAATCATGTAAACTTTAATTAACTAGGAAGTCGGGGCACCACAGAAAATGTTGAGATTACAAAGTTATAATTTTCCGAAAATTACTCTTCAGATATTTTAATATCTGATCAATTAGTCTTCTATTAATGAATTATTACCTGTTACCTTCCGTCAGTCTTATCTGAACGTCGTAAAATGCTTGGTTATCTGCACGAACCCTAGTTTCCATAATGAATCAGCAATATACAAATTGGCTGAATCATTTATTTACTAACTAACTAAATAGTCACAGAAATACATCACAAACAAACAGCAGAATTGGTTACTTAACAATGATAGAAAAGTCCCTAGTGGGCTAAGCCGATATGCCGGCTTGGTAGACAAAGGGAAGGGCGTGTGGACCGCTCAAGACGGGGAGAATCATAGCTGATAACGACACTCATAGAAATTGCCAATACTTTACATGAACAACCGCACATTCGAAAAATAAATTATAATTTACATTTATACGAGTATATCTTGTTGTCTCTCTCTGGTCGCCGGTCCATCTGCTGGAGAGAGTCGACAGAAAAGTCTCTGGTTGTGTTCCCCAGAAGTCACAGTCTGTCTTTCATGTTTGTCGTGGTTAGAATGGATACTTCAGAGTACCATTAAAAAAATGTCTCATAGTAGTGAATCGACAGTCTCAGAGTGTAACCACTTCCAGCAGTGTAGCCAATGCTCCACATGGGATGGTTTTCTAGTCTTATGGTTTGCGTGGTCTTAACCATTCGAGACGTCCGGCTTACGGTGGGTCTCTTTGGCATAAATGTACATTTTGTCACGAGTGATTTTATACTCTTCTGGGAAAAGGGGGTGTTCCATGACGCTGTGTCATGTCTGTGCTCACGGGGGCAGGGCCACTGACTAGTTAATCTTCATATGAAAATCCATACTCTCATTTAGAAGGTTAACATCACATTACATCTTTTCACAAATAGTTTCATGTTTAATCACATATGTTTCACAATATTTAGATGTAAACCTGACAGCTGGGAAATGTACACTTTAAGAGATACTGTAATGTGTGTTTCCTGTCCTTCATGAGATCACCAAATGAAACACACTCAACATAACTGTCCTATAATTTAACTTTTTGTGACTAGGGGGCAGTATTTTAAATTTTGGAAAAACAATGTTCCTGTAGTAAACGGGATATTTTGTCAGGAAAAGATGCTAGAATATGCATATAATTGACAGCTTAGGATAGAAAACACTCTGAAGTTTCCAAAACTGTAAAAATATTGTCTGTGAGTATAACAGAACTGATGTTGCAGGCGAAAGCCTGAGAAAAATCCAATCTGGAAGTGCCTCATGTTTTGAAAGCGCTGCGTTCCAATGCGTCCCTATTGAGCAGTGAATGTGCTATCAACCAGATTACTTTTTCTCCGTATTCCCCAAGGTGTCTACAGCATTGTGACGTAGTTTTACGCATTTATGTTGAAGAATACCCGTAAGCGGCTACATTGCGCAAGTGGTCCCCTGATGCTCCCAGAGTGATTCTCGGGTAAAATACTGAGGTAGCCATTATTCCAATCGGTCCTACTGAAAAACAAATTGTCCCGGTGGATATATTATTGAATAGATATTTGAAAAACACCTTGAGGATTGATTATAAACAACGTTTTCCATGTTTCTGTCAATATTAGGGAGCTAATTTTGAATATTTTTTGGCGTTTTTGTGGCTGCAATTTCCGGGCGATTTCTCAGCCAAACGTGAAGAACAAACGGAGTTATTTTGCCTACAAAAATAACATTTTTGGAAAAAAGGAACATTTGCTATCTAACTGGGAGTCTCGTGAGTGAAAACATCCGAAGCTCATCAAAGGTAAACGATTTAATTTGATTGCTTTTCTGATTTCCGTGACCTAGTTACCTGCTGCTAGCTGGACAAAATGCTATGCTAGGCTATCGATACACTTACACAAATGCTTGTTTAGCTTTGGCTGTAAAGCATATTTGGAAAATCTGAGATGACAGGGTGATTAACAAAAGGCTAAGCTGTGTCTAAATATATTTCACTTGTGATTTTCATGAATAGGAATATTTTCTAGGAATATTTATGTCCATTGCGTTATGCTAATTAGTGTCAGTCGATGATTACGCTCCCTCATGCGGGATGGGGAGTTACTAGAGGTTTTAAGTGTCCACGGACCATTCTATCCTTCTCAAAAGTAGAAAGAATGTTTCATTCTCCCATTTTGGGGATTTAGGAGTTTGGCCAAGTGAAGTGCTTTGTTCTCTTTCTGTGCTCTCTACCTCTCTTTCTACATGACCAGGGGGAAAGAGTCTCTGCAAGGAATTTATGACCTGAGATAACAACATCTGGGTTTAGGAGAGAGAGTGAGAGAGGGGGGGGGGGGGCAATGCACATGTAGAAGCACAGTGGCTAGGAAAAACTCACTACAAAAGGCAGGAACCTACGAAGATACCTAGAGAGGAACCAAGCTTTGAGGGGTGGCGATTCCTCTTCTGGCTGTGCTTGGTGGAGATTATAACAGTACATGACCAAGATGTTCAAACGTTCATAGATGACCAGCAGGGTCAAATAATAATAATCACAGTGGTTGTAGAGGTTACAACAGGTCAGCACCTCAGAAGTAAATGTCAGGTGGCTTTTCATAGCCGATCATTCAGAGTTAGACACAGCAGGTGCGGTAGAGAGAGAGAGTTGAAAACAGCAGGTCCGGGACAAGGTAGCACGTCCGGTGAACAGGTCAGGGTTCCCTAGTTGCAGGCAGAACAGTTGGAACTGGAGCAGCAGCAGGAACAGGTGGACTGGGGACAGCAAGGAGTCATCAGGCCAGGTAGTCCTGAGGCATGGTCCTAAGGCTCAGGTCCTCCGAGAGAAGATAGAATGAGAGGGATCATACTTAAATTCACACAGGACACCGGATAAGACAGGAGAAATACTCCAGATATAACAGACTGACCCTAGCCCCCCCAACACATAAACTATTGCAGCATTAATACTGGAGGCTGAGACAGGAGGGCTCGGGAGCTGCAGCATACATTTTTATTTGGTCTGGTTGGCTGATAGCCTACGCTCAGCAGAAAGACAGAGTGGAGCGTTTGCCTCTAGAACCTTCCAACACAACTCCTTCCCTTCTTCAGTTGGAAGTTGCAAGTGTGTCAGGGAAGCATCAACACAGGTAGTCTAGAGATTCTAGCTAACCACCATATACTATAATATCTACACAAGCCACAAGCCACAAGCCAGATAGCCATATAGGCCTACCATAATATAGAAGATTATGACTATTTTATAAAACCGTAAGTTTGGATCGTCGATGCTGATTGGTTCACAATTATTAATACCATGATGCCCTAATGCCATAATTACCTTTCAAGTAGCAATGCCCATCCACTGTCCTGCAGTCCAGCCAGGCATTCATAAACGTAATCTCCCCCCCAAAAAACCTCTAGACATTGTTTCCCCATGCTTCTTGCCCAGCATTTGGTTTGGCACAGTGGAGGTTAATATAAAAAAATTATTTGCGATCTCCACCGTGCCATGCATATGAATGTGATAAGACTAAAAGCTTTTCCGATCCAGGCAAATTCATTTATCAGAAACATTATAATGGATATACAGTATCCAAAGAATTAGCAATAGAAACAAAAGTTTAAAAAAAAATGAAAATGCAGTTTTCTGTCATTTCAGCTGCTTGATGGGATTGTGTGTTAGCTTTAGTTTACTAGCTAGATAGCAAAAGATAACATTAGCCTAGCTATACTTCATAACTCTTATTGGTTGTTGCCTATTTATACATGATTGATTAAATCATTATTTACTGAAGTTTTTGTTGCCTATTTATAAAGTGCCTTCAGAAAGTATCCACACCCCTTGACTTTTTCCACATTTTGTTGTGTTACAACCTGAATTTAAAATGGATCAAATTTAGATTTTTTTGTCACTGGCCTAAACACAATACCCCATAATGTCAAAATGGAATTATGTTTTTGAAATGTTTACAAATTAACAAAAAATGAAAAGCTGAAATGTCTTGAGTCAATAAGTATTCAAAGTCTTTGTTATGGCAACCTTAAATAGGTTCAGGAGTAATACTGTGCTTAATAAGTCACATAAGTTGCATGGACCCACTATGTGTGCAATAATAGGGTTTAACATGATTTTTGAATGACTACTTCATCTCTTTACTCCACACATAAAACTATCTGTAAGGTCCCCCAGTCAAGCAATGAATTTCAAACACAGATTCAACCACAAAGACCAAGGAGGTTTTCCAATGCCTCGCAAAGAAGGACACCTATCGGTAGATGGGTAAAATAAAAAAGCAGACACTGAATATCACTTTTAGCAAAGCTATGAGTTTGAGTGAAGTTATGAATGACACTTTGGAGGCTGTATCAATACACCCAGTCACTACAAAGACACAGGCGTCCTTCCTAACTCAGTTGCTGGAAAGGAAGGAAACCACTCAGGGATTTCACCATGAGGCCAAATGGTGAATTTAAAACAGTTACAGAGTTTAATGGCTGTAATAGGAGAAAACTGAGGATGGATCAACATCTCTGTAGTTACTCCACAATAGTGGAGTGAAAAGAAGGAACCCTGTACATGCATCCTGTTTGCAACAAGGCACCAAAGAAATATTGCAACAAAAATGTGGCAAAGCAATTACCTGTTTGTCCTGAATACAAAGTGTTATGTTGGATTGACCCCAAACATAACACATTACTAAGTACCACCATCCATATATTCAAGCATAGTGGTGGTCTCATCATGTTATGGGTAAGCTTGTAGTCGTTAAGGACTGGGAGGTTTTCAGGATAAAAAATGAACTGAATAGAGCTAAACACAGGCAACGTCTGAGAGGAAACCCTGGTCATCTGCTGTCCACCAGACGCATCTACTTACCACCAGAGATGAAGTCACCTTTCAGCAGAACAATAGCCTAAAACACAAGGCCAAATCTACACTTACCAAGAAGACAGTGTATGTTCCTGAGGGCGGAGTTACAGTTTTAACTTAAATCAACTTAAAAATATATGGCAAGACCTGAAAATGGTTGAACAATTATCAACATCCAATATGACAGAGCTTGAAGAATTTTGAAAAGAATAATGGGCAAATGTTGCACAATCCATGTTTGGAAAGCTCTTAGAGACTTACCCAGAAAGACACACAGCTGTATCGCTGCCACAGGTGCTTCTACAAAGTATTGACTTAGGCGTGTGAATATGTATGTAAATTAGATACATTATCTGCATTGCATTTTCAAAAAATTAGCAACATTTCTAAAAACAGATTTTCATGAAAATCTAGCTACCCCTACAACGGCCAACAGCTCAGCACCCCCTAGAGCAACTTGCCCAAGCCCCCCCCCCCTCCCCCCTGCTTTTCCTTCACCCAAATCCAGACAGATGATGTTCTGAAAGAGCTGCAGCATCTGAATCCCTACAAATCAGCTGGGCTAGACAATCTGGACCCTCTCTTTTTAAAATTATCCGCCGCAATTATTGCAACCCCAATTACTAGCCTGTTCAACCTCTCTTTCGTATCGTCTGAGATCCCCAGAGATTGGAAAGCTGCCGCGGTCATCTCCCTCTTCAAAGGGGGAGACACTCTAGACCCAAACTGTTGTAGACCTATATCCATCCTGCCCTGCCTTTCTAAAATCTTCGAAAGCCAAGTTAACAAACAGATCACCGTCCATTTCGAATCCCACCGTACCTTCTCCACTGTGCAATCTGGTTTGCGAGCTGGTCATGGGTGCACCTCAGCCACGCTCAAGGTTCTAAACAATATCCTAACCGCCATCGATAAAAGACAGTACTGTGCAGCGTCTTCATCGACCTGGCAAAGGATTTCTACTCTGTCAATCACTGCATTCTTATCGGCAGACTCAACAGCCTTGGTTTCTCAAATTACTGCCTCGCCTGGTTCACCAACTACTTCTCAGATAGAGTTCAGTGTGTCAAATCGGAGGGCCTGTTGTCCGGACCTCTGGCAGTCTGTATTGGGGTGCCACAGGGTTCAATTCTCGGGCTGACTCTTTTCTCTCTCTTTTCTAACAGTGTTTGAATCATGTCTGTGAGTATAGCAGAACTTATTTACCAGGAAAACTCAGAGGACAAACCATTCAGATTTTTTTTTTGAGGTCACTCTTTTCAATGGGTTTTCATTGGGAATCCAATTCTAAGGGACCTTCTTGCAGTTCCTATCGCTATTGAGGTTAATCCTTTGTGTAATGAAGAAGTACGGCCATCTTGAACGAGGGTCACTTCAAGTGTACTGTTAGATAGAGGCACGTGACCAGAAAGCTAGCTACTGTTTGTTTTCCTCCTGTATTGAACACAGATCATCCGGTCTTCAATTTTATCGAGTATTTACGTATTTTGTAGTCACGTTGCGCAAGTTGGAACCGGTGTTTTTCTGGATCAAACGCGCCAAATAAATGGACATTTTGGATATATATCGACGGAATTAATCGAACAAGAGGACCATTTGTGACGTTTATGGGTGTACCAACAAAAGAAGCTTGTCAAAGTTAAGGCATGAATAATATTTTTATTTCTGCGTTTTGTGTCACGCCTGCAGGGTTGAAATATGGCTTCTCTCTTTGTTTACGGAGGTGCTATCCTCAGATAATAGCCTCGTTTGCTTTCGCTGAAAAGCCTTCTTGAAATCTGACATGTTGGCTGGATTCACAAGAAGTGTAGCTTTAATTTGCTATCTTGCATGTGTGATTTAATGAAAGTTTGATTTTTATAATAATTTATTTGAATTTGGCGCTCTGTATTTTCCCTGGCTTTTGGCCAGCGTCCCACATATCCCAGAGAGGTTAAATGCTAGTAAAACTAAGTGCATGCTCTTCAACCAATTGCTGCCTGCTCCCGCCTGCCCAACTAGCATCACTACTCTGGACCGTTCTGACAACTACAAATACCTAGGTGTCTGGCTAAACTGTAAACTCTCCTTTCAGACTCACATTAAGCATCTCCAATCCAAAATTAAATCTAGAATTGGCTTCCTATTTCGCAACAAAGCCTCCTTCACTCATTCTGCCAAACATACCCTCGTAAAACTGACTATCTTACCGATCTTTGACTTCGGCGATGTAATTTACGAAATAGTCTCCAACACTCTACTCAGCAAACTGGATGTAGTCTACCACAGTGCCATCCGTTTTGTCACCAAAGCCCCATATACTACCCACCACTGTGACCTGTATGCTCACGTTGGCTAGCCCTCACTTCATATTCGTCGCCAAACCCACTGGCTCCAGGTCATCTGTAAGTCTTTGCTAGGTAAAGCCCCGCCTTATCTCAGCTCATTGATCACCATAGCAACACACACCAGTAACATGTGCTCCAGCAGGTATATTTCACTGTTCATCCCCAAAGCCAACACTTCCTTTGGCCGCCATTCCTTCCATGGACTTGCTCCTACCTATCTCTCTGATTTGGTCCTGCCGTACATACCTACAGGTACGCTACGGTCACAAGACGCATGCCTCCTAATTGTCCCTAGAATTTCTAAGCAAACAGCTGGAGGCAGGGCTTTCTCCTATAGAGCTCCATTTTTATGGAACGGTCTGCCTACCCATGTCAGAGACGCAAACTCGGTCTCAACCTTTAAGTCTCTACTGAAGACTCATCTCTTCAGTGGGTCATATGATTGAGTGTAGTCTGGCCCAGGAGTGGGAGGGTGAACGGAAAGGCTCTGGAGCAACGAACCGCCCTTGCTGTCTCTGCCTTGCTGGTTCCCCTCTTTCCACTGGGATTCTCTGCCTCTAACCCTGTTACAGGGGCTGAGTCACTGGCTTACTGGGGCTCTCTCATGCCATCCCTGGAGGGGGTGCGTCACCCTCCCCCCCTTGGGTTGTGCCGTGGCGGAGGTCTTTGTGGGCTATACTCAGCCTTGTCTCAGGATGGTAAGTTGGTGGTTGAAGATATCCCTCTAGTGGTGTGGGGGCTGTGCTTTGGCAAAGTGGGTGGGGTTATATCCTTCCTGTTTGGCCCTGTCTGGGGGTGTCCTCGGATGGAGCCACAGTGTCTCCTGACCCCTCCTGTCTCAGCCTCCAGTATTTATGCTGCAGTAGTTTATGTGTCGGGGGGCTAGGGTCAGTTTATTATATCTGGAGTACTTCTCCTGTCCTATTCGGTGTCCTGTGTGAATCTAAGTGTGCGTTCTCTAATTCTCTCCTTCTCTCTTTCTCTCTCTCGGAGGACCTGAGCCCTAGGACCATGCCGCAGGACTACCTGACATGATGACTCCTTGCTGTCCCAAGTCCACCTGGCCGTGCTGCTGCTCCAGTTTCAACTGTTCTGCCTTATTATTATTCAACCATGCTGGTCATTTATGAACATTTGAACATCTTGGCCATGTTCTGTTATAATCTCCACCCGGCACAGCCAGAAGAGGACTGGCCATCCCACATATGCTCTCTCTAATTCTCTCTTTCTTTCTCTCTCTCGGAGGACCTGAGCCCTAGGACCATGCCCCAGGAATACCTGACATGATGACACCTTGCTGTCCCCAGTCCACCTGACTGTGCTGCTGCTCCAGTTTCAACTGTTCTGCCTTATTATTATTCGACCATGCTAGTCATTTATGAACATTTGAACATCTTGACCATGTTCTGTTATAATCTCCACCCGGCACAGCCAGAAGAGGACTGGCCACCCCACATAGCCTGGTTCCTCTCTAGGTTTCTTCCTAGGTTTTGGCCTTTCTAGGGAGTTTTTCCTAGCCACCGTGCTTCTACACCTGCATTGCTTGCTGTTTGGGGTTTTAGGCTGGGTTTCTGTACAGCACTTTGAGATATCAGCTGATGTACGAAGGGCTATATAAATACATTTGATTTGATTTGATTTCTCTGCTGCCAATGAGTGGATCGAATTGCAAAAATCTCTGAAGCTGGAGTCTTATATCTCCCTATCTAAGTTTAAGCATCAGTTGTCAAAGCAGCTTACTGATCACTGTACCTGTACACATTCAATCTGTAAATAGCATACCCAACTACCTCATCCCCATGTTGTTATTTATCTTCTTGCTCTTTTGCACCTCAGTATCTCTTCTTGCATATCATCATCTGCACATCTGTCACTCCAGTGTTAATGCTAATTTGTAATAATTTCGACTCTATGACCTATTTTTTGCCTTACCTCCCTACTCTTCTACATTTGCACACACAGTACATAGATTTTTCTATTGTGTTATTGACTAAGTTTGTTGACTAAGTTTGTAAGTTTGTTGATGTGCAACTCTGTGTTGTTGTTTTTGTCGCACTGCTTTGCTTTATCTTGGCCAGGCCGCAGTTGTAAATGAGAACTTGTTCTCAACTGGCCTACCTGGTTAAATAAAGGTGAAATAAAAATACATTTAATCAATTTTTAATTCAGGCTGTATGTAACACAACAAAATGTGTAATAAGTTAAGGGGTAGGAATACTTTCTGAAGGCACTGTACATTATTTATTATATCATTATTTATTGAAGTTCTTGTCTCTCGTCATCATTGAACCTTTTTTATGTTTTTTCTATATTTTTTATTTGTTCTTCATTGTTCTTTTTTATCTGTTGTTTTTCCTCATCATTGAACCTTTGCTAACTAGCTACATTCCAATTATTTGTTTAGCATAGCACCAGAAAAACATAGAATGAACAACTGGATCAAACATGAGAATAGAATTAACGACCAGCATGTTTGTTTAGCAACTTCAGAACCTCAGAACTAACAACGGGCTTTTGCCCAGACTGTCGACTGGTGGAAGGATTAAATTAAATTAATTTACTCATTAAAATAACATTTAGAATAAAAAACATATAGTTAACATTTTTTTAAATATATTGTCAACCGTATGTTAAAGCAACAAGGTCCTCGAACCCAGGAATGATCGTGTCGGGCCTAAGAACAGCCCTTAGTTGGGAGTTATCACACGATAATCACCGGGGTCTCATACCTTATTGCTTAAATATTATGAAGTTATTATATACAATCAGTAAAAAAGGAATCAAGCTATCTAACTAGCAGATTTACATCAATTATCAACCCACCCTCTTTACCCAATGTCAATCATGTCTTAGAGAGACACTTTAACTAACTTGCTTACAATTTGTGGTGAGTGAGTGTTATTGCAGAAATAAATATGCAAAAAAAAATCCCGATGGGTGACCCTTTTTCCCAATTTGAGCACCTACCCCCTGAAAGGTCTGTGCACGGCCCTGACCCCAAGGCAGTCTGGGATGTTGATTTAACTTTGCCAGTTGTCTAGTGCTCCACTGTGAGGTCATCCTTAATGCATGACTTTAAATCCATCAAACATTACTACTGCATCTGAAGTAGAGTAAAAATAAAAGTCACAGAGCTTTCAGGATGACATGCCCTTGTCATGTTGGACTGCTGTCACAGCAGCTGGAAAATGCCAAGGTTCTTAAAGGACTGGCTGATAGGAGGATGTGTGTGTGTACCTCCCTCAACACTCGTCACAGACTTAATAAACACCCTTGTGTACAGTACGTGAGGAGTGATGTGAAGGACAGCGCTGTGTGTGCTTGTGTGTCTGACAGAGCAGAGGACACTTCAGCGGACATGCCCCTGATGATTTCAGCAAGAATCTGTCTGCTAGCTCATTAGCACATCCACTCTGGTGGCAAATATCCAGCTCCATGGACCACACACATGCACGTGCCGTATGCACACACATTCACGCAAGGGTAAACACACAGACACATAGTCCCTCCCCTCACAGACACACACACTTATGCAAATATGCACACCCACCTGTTGTTTCACATCACCCCAAAGTCTCCTTCATGCTTCTTTAAATGCATTAATTGATTAATTAATCAATCAATTAACTAAAATTGTATCTCTCCCCTCTGACATGGGTAGTTAGTATGGCAGACATCTTGTCAGCTGCCTATGCAGAGAAACACCAGATAGGCATTACCAATTAAAGGAGAAGGAGAGGAAAAGGGTGGTGTGTGTGTGTGTGTGTGTGTGTGTGTGTGTGTGTGTGTGTGTGTGTGTGTGTGTGTGTGTGTGTGTCATTCTTCAAAGTTATGTCTCTCCTCCCCTTGAGGCAGCCTAAGACACACCTGTCCTTGACACATCCTTTACTTTATAGTTATATCCAGTGGGTGTTGTGTCCAACCTTTATTTCACTCCTTCCCTTCATTACTCCCTCCTTCTGTCCCCCATTGCACTATTCCCTTCTCCCTCTGTCCCACCCCTCCATCAGTAGCCACCTTCCAGGGAATTGACTGCCACCTCATCAAGGATGTTCCCGTTAAGTCATTAATCCTGCTTATCAAGGACACGATTTCAATCAGTTTGGGATTACAACAATTATTCATTCCATTTTCGTACCCACTGGGCACAGACGTCAATTCAAATTCTATTCCACGTAATTTATTTTAAATTATGTGGAAACAACATTTATTCAACCAGTGTAAGACCTGTGGGTATAAACTGTAAGTCAAATGAAAATGTATACAAAGAGAGAGGAAGGGGCGGAATAGGTAGATAGACAGAGGCAGACAGAGAGGGAACTATAGAGGGAGAGAGAGAAAGAGATAAAGATAGAAACTGTGCAAGAGAGTGAGAGAAAGAAAGAGAGCGAGGGAGCGAGAGACTGTCAAGGGCAGGGGAAAGAGAAGCCCCGTCACCAGTCTTACCAGCAGGCATCGCCTGTTTTACTGACGACAGCTTGGCTTGGCTGATCCTGTCTCAGCCCTCAGCCCCTCGGCTTGCTTTAGTGGCCCACCAACTTTCTGCTGTAGGTGTTTTTTTTATGGGCAAAAGTGGGACACTCATTCCCTGCCTCCATTCAATGCTCCCACTCCTGCATATTTCAGAAGCCTGCTCTGAGCTATATTTGTATATCCATTAGATAAAAAAACCTCAGCCATGTCAAAGAGTAGCGTTGAGTATAACCTTGGTCCGATTTAAAACAGCTAAAACATATATATTCTAAGTTTGAAATAATTGGAAACTGCAAGATTTAATTGAGAAAGTGACTGGACTGCATAGTGTTTGAGTTACATAATTATTATAAGTAAGAGAACAAGGTTTGTGACATTAAGAAAAGGGGAAGAGAGTGTTGAGGTAAAACATAAAGGGAAACCCAGCCGCGAGCTGACCAGGGACACAAGCCTACCAGACAAGCTTAATTCCTTCTATGTTCGCTTCGAGGCAAGCAACACTGAACCATTTATAAGAGCACTAGCTGTTCCGGACGACTGTGTGATCTCACTCTCCGTAGACGATGTGAGTAAGACATTTAAACAGGTAAACATTCCCTGTTCACCCACAACTGCTTGGCAGCGAACGACCCCAATACCATCATTAGGATTGCTGACGTGGTTGGCGTGATCACCAACGACAATGAGAACAGTGTACAAACCTTTTCCTCAATGTCAGCAAGACAAAGGAGCGTATCGTGGTATCCATATCGACAGGGCTGTAGTGGAGCAGGTCAGAGCTTCAAGTTCCTTGGTGTCCACATCACAAAGGACTTATCATAGTCCACACACACCAACACAGTGGTGGAAAAGGCACCTCTTCCTCCTCAGGAGGCTGAAAAGAATCGGCAAGGGCCCTCAGATCTTAAAAAAGATTTACAGCTGCACCATTGAGAGCATCTTGACTGGCTGCATCACCGCTTGGTATTGCAAATGCTTGGCATCCGACTGCAAGGCTCTACAGAGGATAGTGGGTACGACCCAGTATATCACTGGGGCCGAGCGCCATGCCATCCAGGACTATACCAGGCGGTGTCAAAGGAAGGCCCTAAACATTGTCAAAGACTCCAGCCACCCAAGTCATAGACTGTTTTCTCTGCTACCGCAAGGCAAGCGGTACCGATGCAGCAAGTCTGGAATCAACAGGACCCTTAACAGCTTCTGCCCCCAAAACATAAAACTGCTAAATAGTTCATTAAATAGTTAACCATTAGCTATATTGCTACATATCTACATTGACCCTTTTTGCATGAACTCTTTTTACTTATCACATATGCTGCTGCTACTGTTTATTATCTATCCTGTTGCCTAGTCACTTTATCTCTACCAATATGTACATATCTACCTCAATTACTTCGTACCGCTGCACAGTGACTCGGTACTGGTACTCTGTGTACATAGTCAAGTTATCATTACTAATTCTGTGTTTAGTCCTTGTGTTATTATTTTTCTATTATTTCTAGCAAGCATTTCACTGTTAGTCTACATCTGTTGTCTATGAAGCATGTGACAAATAAAATGTGATTTGATTTGAGGTGACGATGGGGAGGAGGGGGTCTTGATCTGGTAAAGGAGGAAGTGGATAACAGTATAGCTAAAGAGGAACATGTGATTGTGACTATGTAGGGAGGCAAGGGATTGTCCCTGCAGGGTCCAGGAGGTACAGGTAGCAGCATGTGAAGGGGCGTAAGGCTGTTTCAGACACCATGAAGTAGACTAACTGATAAAGACATTAGAAAGTACAGTGGGGGCAAGGGGAAATAGTTTTGTCCAACAGTTTAGGGTGGCATGAAGTAACTGATGAAGGGTGGCATGAAGTAACTGATGAAGTGAGTAGCTAGGACTTAAGGGGTCAAAGGTGAAAAATAGTGGTGAAGCATATAGGGGGGAAGAGTTGAAGAGAGCAGGGTGTAAGATTTGAAGCGGGCAGGGGGTAATGGCCAGGCGGTGGCACCGGAGGTCTCCTGGGCTCTGGGATAATGAGGGCTGTCGCTGCAGGCTTAGTGTTCACGCCTGACTTACCTCAACCCTCACTAGAACACAGAGAGAAGGAGAGGGGAGGAGAGAGGGGGAGTAGAAAGGTAGAGAGGACAGGGAGGGACCGAAGAGAGGGATTAGAGGAAGGGGGCTGCATTAAGGGTCTTGTTTGGGAGGAAGGGTAGGGAGGAAAGGAGAGGGGAGGCAGGGAGGAAAGGAGTGAGGGAGAGGAGGAGGAAATTAGATGGAGGGTGAAGATGGCCTTTGATCACCCAGAGAGGAAATACCAGCTCAATGCCCACGGCTCCTGCGCCCCAGCTCCGCAAAGCATCATGGGAAATGGTTCTGGGTGGCTTAGGGTACAATACACAGACTCTAACTAACCCCCTACTCTCTATGTCCCCAGTACACACACACACACACACACGCACACTCACACACACTACTAAATATCTTTGTTTCCTCACCCTGACTTGGGCATCTCTCATTAGAGTCAACAGTGAGGAACTATGTGGGCCGTGACACACAGAGAAATACAGAGACACACAGAGACAAGAGGAAACACCAGACTCGATTCACACATACTTCACAGAGCCTACAGACACAGAGACACAGTGACAATGCAAGAGAGCCATGTTGTTAGCATGATCTGGACAATTAATAGTTTAAATGCACATTCAACCTTTCTTTGTGAAGAATAAAATGTTTTCAGGCAGAAAAACTATTCCCCTAGTCTGTAGACCTCAACCTCAAGGACAGGTATTATTGGACCAAAACAAAAGATCTGAATAGTGGTAAATAGTGGAATTCGAAAGATGTCTATTTAGCTGGCTGCAGAACACCCCATGCATGCCTAAGTGTACAGTGCCTGAGCACCAAGGACAATTGGCTGGAGGAATATAAACAAGAAGGCCGGGAATATGCATTTGTGAACCAATGGCTTAGATCCGTAGATGGCTGCAACATTCCCCTCTAGTCAGCACACCTAAGTCCACACCGACTGTAGAGCAAGGACGGGTCCTTAAGAATAAACAATAAGGCTAAACGTTTGGAATGCTCATTTATTATCTCTTTCAGACTGCATGCCTGAGACTAAAGAAGAATTGTGTGTGTGAAGGAATGCATGTGTGAAGACGGGTAGACTAGCATGCCTTAGTAGTGGTCCTACTCAATACTCTATTGCCCTGAATTAGACGTTTTTCTTTTGTAAAACCTGTACATTTCAATAGATTCAGTTTCAATGAACATATCAGTAGAATTCAGTCTCAGTGAATGTATCAATAAATTCAGTCTCCTTAACCATATTGATAAAACTCAGTTTAATAACCATATTCCTATCGACATATGAATGGTACCGTATCTCCTTAGGATCTATTTACAGGAACCGGACGTGTTGGAGGACTGTCACTGGTTGGCAGGGAAATGTTCTCTCTCAATTCTGTAACTAAAATACTGACTGTGCCTCAATGTGGCACGAATTGAAACAGTTCGCCGACCGCAACACTGATCCCCTCCATCTTTTTCCCTCATCTTGTTCTGAGTGGCACAGCGGTCTTAGGCACTGCATCTCAGTGAAAAAGGCGTCACTACAGTCCCTGGTTTGAATCCTGGATGTGTCACATCTGGCCGTGATTGGGAGTCCCATAGGACGGCGCACAATTGGCCCAGCTTCGTCCAGGTTTGGCCGGGGTAGGCCGTAATTATAAATAAGAATTTGTTCTTAACTGACTTGCCTAGTTACATAAAGGTTAAATAAAAAATAAATACAATTCCCTCTTGACAGGCGAAGCAATGGAGCAGTCCCACTCACACATGAGCACACCTTTGGACACAACGTCCTCAGCCAACTCCTCCATCTTGACAGGCGTAGCAGCTATCAACAGCTTCCCATGAGCGACCCTCTCTTGACAGGCAGAATTACTCTCTCCCTCCTGACTAAACTGATATCTTCGGACACAACAATGTCTCTTTGCGATCTATCTTTGATCGCAACTGCTTTACAGCTAAACTTGCATTGTTTCGTAATTTGTTTTGTCTTCCGTGTCGGCCGTATTCACATCAGCACCATCGCATTCCACCATCCTTTCTTTCTCCACGCATTTCCCCTCCTCCCCAATCTCACAATCTATTATGACTGCCTCGCCTGGTTCACCAACTGCTTCTCAGATAGAGTTCAGTGTGTCAAATCGGAGGGCCTGTTGTCCAGACCTCTGGCAGTCTCTATAAGGGTGCCACAGGTTTCAATTCTTGGGCCGACTCTTTTCTCTGTATATATCAATGATGTCGTTCTTGCTGCTGGTGATTATCTGATCCACCTCTACGCAGACGACGCCATTATTTATACATCTGGCCCTTCTTTGGACACTTTGCTAACAAACCTCCAAATGAGCTTCAACGCCATACAACACTCCTTCCGTGGCCTCTAACTGCTCTTAAATGCTAGTAAAACTAAGTGCATGCTCTTCAACCGATTGCTGCCCGCACCCTTCCGTCCGACTAGCATCACTACTCTGGACGGTTCTGACTTAGAATATGTGGACAACTACAAATACCTCAGTGTCTGGTTAGACTGCAAACTCTCCTTCAAGACTCACATTAACCATCTCCAATCCAAAATTAAATCTAGAATCGGCTTCCAATTTCGCAAAAAAGCCTCCTTCACTCATGCTGCCAAACAAAACTGACTATCCTACTAATCCTTGATTTCGGCGATGTCATTTACAAAATAGCCCCGCAACACTCTACTCAGCAAACTCGATGTAGTCCATCACAGTGCCATCCATTTAATCACCAAAGCCCCATATACTACCCACCACTGTGACATCTATGCTCTTGTTGGCTGGCCCTCACTACATATCTGTCGCCAAACCCACTGGCTCCAGGTCATCTATAAGTCTTTGCTAGGTAAAGCCCCGCCTTATCTCAGCTCACTGGTCACCATCGCAACACCTACCCGTAGCATGCACTCCAGCAGGTATATTGCACTGTTCAACCCCAAAGCCAACACTTCCTTTGGCCGCCTTTCCTTACAGTTCTCTGCTGTCAATGACTGGAACGAATGGCAAAAATCTCTGAAGGCTCCATCCCATAGACCCTATTTAGGCTTGGACGGTCATTTCTCTTCATGGCAAGGAGGATGGCGCCAACAGTGGAATCATCTCTTTGCAGTCCGTAGATTTCATCCCATCTGTGCTCCTCAATCCTTCCCTTCACAGTAGCCTGCATAACAATTTCCACTTCTGTTTTGCCAGGTTCAACTCCTTTAGCAGGCCACAGGCATGCTTGGACCTAATTTGATTTCAATATCATTAAGTCTTTCTCTGTAACTTCCCTATCAAGCTCTCTCTCAAAAGGGATCCTTGACAAGACATCGGCATTAGTGTTCATTCTCCCCAGCTTGTAGTGCACCTCAGTCGTATTCAGCCAGCTGGGCTACTCATCTCTGTTCAATCGCTCTGAGATTAGCCATCTCCAGGTATCTCAAGGGATTGTGATCAGTGACAACATTGAACTTGGAGAACTACAGGTAGGTAGTCCCTGAACTTCTAAGTTACAGCCCATTGAAGAGCTAGGAGCTCTATCTTAAATGCGCCATATTCTCTTGTTATTTCTTTCTGACCCCCATAGGCTATCACTTTCTCAAGAGGAGACTAAAATCTTGGTATGCCAGCACTGGTGGACATAACAGACATCTTCTTAATCTGACATTCTTCGCTCAAGACAAAGGATATAGCTGCAACAACCTTGCTTCCCTTACCCACTTTACCCACTAGTATGTGCAGTGGTTTAGCAATGTGTGTGAAGTTTGGCACAAAGCGGCGATAATAACTCATGACCCTAGCACTTTCCTTACTTCTTTTGGCGTTTTGGGGACAGGCCAGGTTTCCAGGGCCTTGTCTTTCTCCCCATCGACTTGGATACCATCTGCCAATACCACGTGGTCAAAGAACTTTAACAGGAAACACTTACTAGGTTTGAACTTCAATCCATGTTGCTTCATACTGTTCAGCTCAAGATCCAGCTTCTTCAGGTGACTCTCAAAGTCCTCAGAGAAGAGTATGGTATTGTCCAAATACAGTGCCTTGCGAAAGTATTCGGCCCCCTTGAACTTTGCGACCTTTTGCCACATTTCAGGCTTCAAACATAAAGATATAAAACTGTATGTTTTTGTGAAGAATCAACAACAAGTGGGACACAATCATGAAGTGGAACGACATTTATTGGATATTAACTTTTTTAACAAATCAAAAACTGAAAAATTGGGCGTGCTAAATTATTCAGCCCCCTTAAGTTAATACTTTGTAGCGCCACCTTTTGCTGCAATTACAGCTGTAAGTCGCTTGGGGTATGTCTATCAGTTTTGCACATCGAGAGACTGAAATTTTTTCCCATTCCTCCTTGCAAAACAGCTCGAGCTCAGTGAGGTTGGATGGAGAGCATTTGTGAACAGCAGTTTTCAGTTCTTTCCACAGATTCTCGATTGGATTCAGGTCTGGACTTTGACTTGGCCATTCTAACACCTGGATATGTTTATTTTTGAACCATTCCATTGTAGATTTTGCTTTATGTTTTGGATCATTGTCTTGTTGGAAGACAAATCTCCGTCCCAGTCTCAGGTCTTTTGCAGACTCCATCAGGTTTTCTTCCAGAATGGTCCTGTATTTGGCTCCATCCATCTTCCCATCAATTTTAACCATCTTCCCTGTCCCTGCTGAAGAAAAGCAGGCCCAAACCATGATGCTGCCACCACTATGTTTGACAGTGGGGATGGTGTGTTCAGCTGTGTTGCTTTTACGCCAAACATAACGTTTTGCATTGTTGCCAAAAAGTTACATTTTGGTTTCATCTGACCAGAGCACCTTCTTCCACATGTTTGGTGTGTCTCCCAGGTGGCTTGTGGCAAACTTTAAACGACACTTTTTATGGATATCTTTAAGAAATGGCTTTATTCTTGCCACTCTTCCATAAAGGCCAGATTTGTGCAATATACGACTGATTGTTGTCCTATGGACAGAGTCTCCCACCTCAGCTGTAGATCTCTGCAGTTCATCCAGAGTGATCATGGGCCTCTTGGCTGCATCTCTGATCAGTCTTCTCCTTGTATGAGCTGAAAGTTTAGAGGGACGGCCAGGTCTTGGTAGATTTGCAGTGGTCTGATACTCCTTCCATTTCAATATTATCGCTTGCACAGTGCTCCTTGGGATGTTTAATGCTTGGGAAATCTTTTTGTATCCAAATCCGGCTTTAAACTTCTTCACAACAGTATCTCGGACCTGCCTGGTGTGTTCCTTGTTCTTCATGATGCTCTCTGCGCTTTTAACGGACCTCTGAGACTATCACAGTGCAGGTGCATTTATACGGAGACTTGATTACACACAGGTGGATTGTATTTATCATCATTAGTCATTTAGGTCAACATTGGATCATTCAGAGATCCTCACTGAACTTCTGGAGAGAGTTTGCTGCAATGAAAGTAAAGGGGCTGAATAATTTTGCACGCCTAATTTTTCAGTTTTTGATTTGTTAAAAAAGTTTGAAATATCCAAAAAATGTCGTTCCACTTCATGATTGTGTCCCACTTGTTGTTGATTCTTCACAAAAAATACAGTTTTATATCTTTATGTTTGAAGCCTGAAATGTGGCAAAAGGTCGAAAAGTTCAAGGGGGCCAAATACTTTACATACTGTACTGTATATGAACAGGACATCAAAGGCAAGATAACCCAGCACCTCTATTAGGCGCTGAAAGATGGCCATTACATCGACCCACGTCGTAATCCCGATCCCCAATGCAATACAGATACAGTACACACACTAATCTGCAGATTATCAGATTATGAAAATTATTAACAAAATAACAAGGCTTTCTTTGCCCAAAAGGCATGTGGGTCCACTCGAAAAGGCCAAACGGAGTAGTAACATCTGTTTTCTGAACTTAGTTCAGGCCCCTATGATCACAGCAAAAACGTACACTGCCATCATTCTTAAAGACTATGACGGCCTGTGACGCACAGGGACTACTACTCCCTTTGGGGACCCCTTGGGCAACAACGTCCTGGACATGCCTCTTAAACTCCTGGAACACCTGGGGAGGGTCCCTCCAATGTTTCTGGGGTCTGTCTCTCCAGTCAGGATGCTGCGTGTCACAGTGGTGGTGCAACCAAAATTATTCCCATCCTAGGAAAACATCTCAGTACTTCTCAAGCAGCTTATTGAGTTCTTGGTGTTGTGCTGGGGTGAGCTCTTGAAGATGTACTTGGACAGGACCTGCCAACAGCCCTGGCACCCATTCTACAGTCTGGCTCACATCTTGCTTCATAGCTCTAACAAAGAGTGCCTCCTCTTTTTCTTCGACTGCCACCAGCTCTTTTTTTAAACACTTATTGTGGTTTATATAGCTCTGCTAACCTAGCTCTGGGAGGTAGCTTTATGGCCTTCCTGCTTGTGTTGAGTATCTTTTCAGGGACCATGTATTGCTTTAGCTAGGATGTTGGCAACAAGGAGTCCTCTGGGCAAGTTTGTTTCCTGGTAGGCTTCCACAAGGACCTGGCGTGTTGTCTTGGGGGGGTTCTGCAGTGCTCTTCAATTACATTTTCGCTGAATGGGGAAATAATGACTGCTTGTTTTCTCGCTACCCTGACGTATCCAATCGTTCCACTCGGACATACAAACTTTGACACTTTCCCCAACCGTGCCAACACACGCCTCAGGTTGGCCTCTCCTGTAAGCCATACCGATCCATCCTTTTCACTCCTTTTGCCTGAATGAGCAGATCCTGCAACTCATTGATGATGTTTATACCTATTAAACCTGGAATTAGATCCATACCTTCTACCCCAGGGCCAGTGTCTGTCAGCACAAACACACACTTCCTGTGAAGGGTCTTTCCCATGCATTCCACAGCTTCTAGCCAGTCTACTATGGGAATGTTGAGGCCATTTGGGGCAGTGAGTGGCACCCATTTGGCAGAGGTGAGAGACGACTCCTGGCCTTCAAAGTGCCTCCTGTAGAAAGATTCAGTGATGGTTGTCACCTCTGATCCGGTGTTTAGTAAGCAGTTAGTTTTAACACCACCAATCTTTACTTCAATAGTCAAGCAGTCTCTGAACGCTTTACTCCTTAGAGACAGGGTTTCTTCTCCTTCAGCCCACTCTACTTTCCTACTGCCCACCATAGATGGGGAAAGACCCCTCTGCACACCAGGATCTTCTGCTGGAGCACCATCTTCATCCGAGTTTGGCTTGGTTGGCAGAGTTCTCTGCTCTGCCCCTTTGTTTTGCTGGCACGATCGGCTAGTATGGCCTGGCTGCCCATACATGGTGCAGATTAACCGTTTTTCATTGTCCTTCAATGCCTTCTTTTAGGTTTGCTCTGTGACTGCTTCACTATCTATGAGTCATGCACCGCCTTAAAAAGCACTTCTTGGCATGTGGCCAGCTTTTGTATTGCTTCTGTGAATAGACAGTAGCAGTGGCTTGGTGAGCCAAGGTCTGCTTGTCGATGACAGCTTTCACAAGGGAGAGAACTTCTCTTTGCTCTTCTCTTGCCTGTAGCAAGGCACTAGATTGTTCTGACAGCCTAATCTGTAGCCTTTCTATCTCTTCCTTTAAATCTTGTAGCTCGGCAATGTACGAGCCCTCAAAGACCTGGGACATTTAACTTGTACTACAGCACTTAACTTTTAAGGGACTGTATTCGATAATGATTTAAATCTTGTTTGTGATGCCAGATGTGACGACAGGTAGACTAGCCTGCCTTAGTAGGGGTCCTACTCAAAACTCTATTGCCCTGGATGGCTGAGATAACAGAAAGATCTTGGTCCTTGTCCCCAACACAATTCGCCTCTGCTCCTATTCTGTATTACTTGAGGTGAGCTTCAGGATTTTTTATTATCATGGTGAAGACCTGAAGTGTAGCAGTACTAACAGGATTATAAACCCAACCTAGTAACCTCTCCCTCATATGTCCTACAGAAAAGGAGAGACACCCCTACTCCGGGGTACAAGAGTATCACAGCATGAGTCATAATACCCATAAAACCTAGAGGTCAAACCGGGAAATGGTTGCAATCGTTTTTCCACCATTCATTTTGGGAAACACTTCAAATAAGGGCTGTGTTTCATGTAGGCTTACCGTGGCGTGATGTTTTGATTACTGTCTAAATCTTTCTAGGACAAGGTGACTTTTTATCAATTTATTCAACAGTATTTACCACCCAAAATGAAATGCTAATTAGCTGCTAATGTGGCTATCATAAAGATTTACAAATGCCATGATGACCTGGACGAGACTGTCGAATTGAGGCAATGGTAAGAATCTCTGGAATTAAAACTCTTGTGGATTGGACCCTTTTTTTCAATTTTCGCATAAAATGACACACCCAAATCTAACTGCCTGTAGCTCAGGACTTATTACAATTTCTTTCTCATAACAGTCAATAACACAATAGATAAATCTGCCAATGAAGAAGAGTAGGGAGGTAAGGCAATAAATAGGCCATAGGCCATAGAGACAAAATAACTACAATTTAGCATTGACACTGGAGAGATAGATGTGTAGATGATGATGTGCAAGTAGAGATACTGAGGTGCAAAAGAGAAAGAGGATAAATAACAACATGGGGATGAGATAGTTGGGTGTGCTATTTACAGATTAGCTGTGTACAAGTACAGTGATCGGTAAGCTGCTCTGACAGCTGACGCTTAAAGTTAGAGAGGGAGATATAAGACTCTAGCTTCAGAGATTTTTGCAATTCGTTCCACTCATTGGCAGCAGAGAACTGGAAGGAATGGCAGCCAAAGGAAGTGTTAGCTCACTGGTCATCCCCAAAGCCAAGGCGGGGCTTTACTTAGACTTATAGATGACCTGGACCAGTGAGGGCCAGCCAACAAGAGCATACAGGTCACAGTGGTGGGTAGTATATTGGGCTTTGGTGTCAAAACGGATGGCGCTGTGATAGACTACATCCAGTTTGCTGAGTAGAGTGTTGGGGGCTATTTTGTAAATGACATCGCCGTAGTCAAGGATCGGTAGGATACTCAGTATTACGAGGGTATGTTTGCCAGCATGAGTGAAGGAGGTTTAGTTGCAAAATAGGAAGCCAATTCTAGATTTAATTTTGGATTGGAGATGCTTAATGTGAGTCTGGAAGGAGAGTTTACAGTCTAACCAGACACGGAGGTACAGTGCCTTGCGAAAGTATTCGGCCCCCTTGAACTTTGCGACCTTTTGCCACATTTCAGGCTTCAAACATAAAGATATAAAACTGTATTTTTTTGTGAAGAATCAACAACAAGTGGGACACAATCATGAAGTGGAACGACATTTATTGGATATTTCAAACTTTTTTAACAAATCAAAAACTGAAAAATTGGGCGTGCAAAATTATTCAGCCCCCTTAAGTTAATACTTTGTAGCGCCACCTTTTGCTGCGATTACAGCTGTAAGTCGCTTGGGGTATGTCTCTATTAGTTTTGCACATCAAGAGACTGACATTTTTTCCCATTCCTCCTTGCAAAACAGCTCGAGGTTGGATGGAGAGCATTTGTGAACAGCAGTTTTCAGTTCTTTCCACAGATTCTCGATTGGATTCAGGTCTGGACTTTGACTTGGCCATTCTAACACCTGGATATGTTTATTTTTGAACCATTCCACTGTAGATTTTGCTTTATGTTTTGAATCATTGTCTTGTTGGAAGACAAATCTCCGTCCCAGTCTCAGGTCTTTTGCAGACTCCATCAGGTTTTCTTCCAGAATGGTCCTGTATTTGGCTCCATCCATCTTCCCATCAATTTTAACCATCTTCCCTGCCCCCTGCTGAAGAAAAGCAGGCCCAAACCATGACGCTGCCACCAACATGTTTGACAGTGGGGATGGTGTGTTCAGCTGTGTTGCTTTTACGACAAACATAACGTTTTGCATTGTTGCCAAAAAGTTCAATTTTGGTTTCATCTGACCAGAGCACCTTCTTCCACATGTTTGGTGTGTCTCCCAGGTGGCTTGTGGCAAACTTTAAACAACACTTTTTATGGATATCTTTAAGAAATGGCTTTCTTCTTGCCACTCTTCCATAAAGGCCAGATTTGTGCAATATACGACTGATTGTTGTCCTATGGACAGAGTCTCCCACCTCAGCTGTAGATCTCTGCAGTTCATCCAGAGTGATTGTGGGCCTCTTGGCTGCATCTCTGATCAGTCTTCTCCTTGTATGAGCTGAAAGTTTAGAGGGACGGCCAGGTCTTGGTAGATTTGCAGTGGTCTGATACTCCTTCCATTTCAATATTATCGCTTGCACAGTGCTCCTTGGGATGTTTAAAGCTTGGGAAATCTTTTTGCATCCAAATCCGGCTTTAAACTTCTTCACAACAGTATCTCGGACCTGCCTGGTGTGTTCCTTGTTCTTCATGATGCTCTCTGCGCTTTTAACGGACCTCTGAGACTATCACAGTGCAGGTGCATTTATACGGAGACTTGATTACACACAGGTGGATTGTATTTATCATCATTAGTCATTTAGGTCAACATTGGATCATTCAGAGATCCTCACTGAACTTCTGGAGAGAGTTTGCTGCACTGAAAGTAAAGGGGCTGAATAATTTTGCACGCCCAATTTTTCAGTTTTTGATTTGTTAAAAAAGTTTGAAATATCCAATAAATGTCGTTCCACTTCATGATTGTGTCCCACTTGTTGTTGATTCTTCACAAAAAAATACAGTTTTATATCTTTATGTTTGAAGCCTGAAATGTGGCAAAAGGTCGCAAAGTTCAAGGGGGCCGAATACTTTCGCAAGGCACTGTATTTGTAGTTATCCACATATTCTAAGTCAGAACTGTCCAGAGTAGTGATGCTAGTCGGGCAGGAGGGTGCGGGCAGCAATCGGTTGAAGAGAATGCACTTAGTTTTACTAGCATTTAAAAGCAGTTGGAGGCCACGGAAGGAGTGTTGTATGGCATTGAAGTTCGTTTGGAGGTTTGTTAACACAATATCCAAAGAAGGGCCAGATGTATAAAGAATAGTGTCGTCTGCGTAGAGGTGGATCAGAGAATCACCAGCAGCAAGAGCGACATCATTGATATATACAGAGAAAAGAGTCGGCCGGAGAATTGAACCCTGTGGCACCCCCATAGAGACTGCCAGAGGTCCGGACAACAGGCCCTCCGATTTGACACACTGAACTCTGAGAAGTAGTCGAAAACCTTGGCCAGGTCGATGAAAACGGCAGTACTGTCTTTTATCAATGGTGGTTATGATATAATTTAGGACCATGAGTGTGGCTGAGGTGCACCGATGACCAGCTCGGAAACCAGATTGCATAGTGGAGAAGGTACGGTGGGATTCGAAAAGGTCGGTGATCTGTTTGTTAACTTGGCTTTTGCAGATTTTAGAAAGACAGGGCAGGATGGATATAGGTCTATAACAGTTTGGGTCTAGAGTGTCTCCCCATTTGAAGAGTGGATGACCGCGGCAGCTTTTTTAATATCCCCCATCTTCTTCCCTCTTGACAGGCAACGCAATGGAGCAGTCTCACTCACACACGTGCACACCTTCAGCCACCACGTCCTCAGCCCGCCTTGACAGGTGTAGCAGTGCTCATCGGCTGTCCATGAACAACCCTATCTTGACAGGCAGGGTTCCTCCCTCCCCACAAATGCAGTCTGTCCTCCCCCACCCTCGTATCAGGAACTAACGAGGGGAGTAGTAGTAGTTATTTGAGTTGCTTGATCAAATCCCGGAACTGACAGGGTCAAAATCTGTCCTTCTGCCCCTGAACAAGGCAGTTAACCCACTGTTCCCCAGTAGGCCATCATTGTAAATAAGAATTTGTTCTTAACTGACTTGCCTAGTTAAATAAGGTTTAGATAAAAATGTTTAATTTACATTTACATTTATAATAATTATTTATTAAGAAAAAATGACATTTTACTTTTTAGATACGTCTGTGTAGACCAGAGGAGGCTCTTCAGAGGAGGAAGCGGAGGACCATCTTACTCAGTGAATTTCATAAAAAAATGTAATATTCAAACATTTAAAAAGTTGAGAGAGTTCACACCTACTTCCTCAGACTTACACAGTAATTCTGACAACTTTCGGAGGACGTCCTCCAACCTATCAGAGCTATTGCAGCATGAACTGACATGTTGTCCATCCAATCGAAGGATCAGAGAATGAATCTATTACTGAAAGCATAAGCTACAGCTAGCTACAGTAGCACTGCAGTGCATAAAATGTGGTAATTGATTTAAAGAGAGAAAGACAATAGTTAAACAAAGTAATTTAATCAAACATTAAGGAGAAGCAGTAGAGAGAGAGGGAGATATTTCATCATATTTTTTTTATTCAGTTTCATTATCACTTATGCTAGCTAATGCAACTAATTTAGCGTACTCAACAACCTGACTCAAACAGAGAGGAATGATACATTTCTTAGCTAGCTGGATAAGGCTGTCCAACATTCCAACTCTTCTAATTTAGGGTAAGCTTTCGTTTTTACAAATATACTGCCACCGGGGCCTGCTAAACTGCATGCTGTACACTACTGCGTGATTGTACACATGGATTGTGTGTTTACTAACATGCTAGTTCTAGTAGTTATGTTGACTACAACATTAGCTAATATAGTAACAGCGATGTAGGCTGTGTGTAGCGGTTATGGTATGTATATGAATGTTTGGCTTGGAGAGGTTTTTTCACCTGGTCACAGACAGCTGCTGTGTTGTACACTGAAGTCCACAAGCGAAGGGAAAATTAGGGGCGAGGGGACGGTTTAAAATTAAACTGTTACACACCTACGTTTTAAACTTGAATTTGTAGGCTAGGTTGTAGCAATCTCATGATGGATATAGGTCAAATTTGAGTGTCATTTAGTAGCCTAAACCTATTGATGTTACGTTGAGCTGGATGAATGAGATATCAATGACAGACAGTCATCCAACATACTGTAATGGGAAAAAGGCCTCCCTAATCTTAAACAGCACCGACTGCCACTGGTGTAGACTGACAGCCTGGGGAGGCTACTCTGTAAGCTAATGCAGGGGAGTTAGTGTGAGTGTTGGTCGGTGGGTCGGTTTCCCTCCCTCCCTCTAGCAATGCTCATCAAAATGATTAAAACGTTTTAAAAACAATTCTAATAAATGCAACAATTGGACAATGGAATTCAGGTACAGTGTGGTTTGGTGGAGAACAGATGTTCCCTATGTACCACATTCTAGGCCAGAGTAAGTGTTCTGCTATTGATAGTGCCTTCCTCAACCTATGAATGATGAAGGAGCAAATGTTTCCTGTGCAGGCATCAATGGGGCGAAGGGGGGTCAGCCCTTCCTGTCACTGAGTAGCTTACAAGATGCCCCTATCACAGGAACAATAACTCTTCTCCCTTTCTTCTTTTTAAGACTCTGTGTCTCCAGAAGGAGGACAAAGAACAGACACTTTCTGCAGATCAGTAGACTTCATCTTTATGATTTACATGTGTTACAGGGGATTACCAACTAGACTTTCGGGCACTAGAGATGTGGATTCCAAGAAAGGCGGATTTCAGGCATTGATATTCCTTGTAACAACTGGGAAAGGTACCGCCAATTGCACCAGTGTCATTTAAACACATTGTTGAACAATGCATCAAAACTGAAGGACTCATGAAGCATACAACTTGAAGCATACTGTAATATTTTTCTTCAAATGTGTCAATGCCATTAAAAAGGGATATCGTGTTTATTTGCTGTAACATGGAGTGTATGTATTTTTACTAAAGACATGTTTAGAACCTACAAGCTGCATGTTTCATCCTAGGGACTATTTAAATGTTTTCTGTGCAGTAGGAAGATACTGTGGACACTTGTGAGGATATCTCAGATTTATCTCAATGAACATAAATGTGCTGAGTTCTTAGAATCAACGGGGTGGTCCTGTGACACCCTGTCCGGCCTATCAGCCCGCCCTCTGAGAGTATCCCTATAGTTACAGGACTTGCTAACAGCCTGGTAGATCAAGTTTCTTCGCGGTGTGGCCACGCCAGTTTAATGAATTATCCACATCTCTTTGGAAAACCCAAACACCCATCTTCTGTCTGAGTAGACCTATCCTACTCAGACAGAAGCAATCACACCAGAGGTGATCCTATAGAATGCAGAGATGGACAGAGAGAGTGTAAGAGGGAGAGAGAGAGAGAGGGTGAGAGAGCTGGTGGGTATAGGTCCTTCGGGTTTAAGCTACTGCATCCTGCTGGCCTCAGCACTACTGAAAGGACTTGGACAACTAACCTTTTATTTCACCAGTTTACATTCTCAACTTTATTTTTCATGTTCACAATTTATTTTATTTTGAATTCAATACATATTCTATTGACCCCATACGTCCTCCCCTCAGCAGCCTCCACTGATAGATAGCTCACCAACCAGGAATAGGGTAAATTACTTGCATGTTGGTGTTGCCTGTCCAGCTGGGTTAAGACGAACCGTCACTCCAAAACTAGTGGACCAATGGAGACTCGTTGTCTACGCCTCCCTCTAAACCCCACCCTTCACGGAAAAATAATGCCAAAACTCGCAATCGAAAAGACTGGCAGTGAAAGCAAAGAAACAGACATAGAAAGAAAATATATGAGTAGCTTAAACAAAAGGAAGTACATACAGGCAAGAGTGTAGGCAAAATGCATTCAATAGGATTGGTTGCTGGGAGAGTTTAACCGGAAACTAGTTTTGCATTAGTTTTCAAATATTTGTTAAAAATAATTTGTCACAGAGTTTTGAGCTCGCTTTAAAATTATTTACGTACAGGTTTTGGAGTTATGTCTTATTTTTGTTTACAATTCTATACATTTTGCTTTCAATTGTTTGGTTTTTGATTTCAACATCCATTATTTAATCCGTCCTCGAAAATATAATGTTTACATTATCAACATTATTTTTCATGTTCACTATTTATTTTATTTAGAATTCAATACTTATGGCGTGAAATTGACCCCATAAGGACAGCTCATAATAATGGCTGTAATGGAGCCAATGGAATGGCATCAAGCACATGGAAACCATGCGTTTGATGTATCTGGTACCATTCCACAGATTCCGCACAACCCATTACCACGAGCCCCTCCTCAATTGAGGTGACACCAACCTCCTGTGCTCTATATAGTTTCACGGTTGTGAAAGCATATGTCGAAGTAGCCCTCTCTCATTTTCTCTTCAAATTAATACAATCATATGATTCTCATGTCTTGAATTGAATACGGAAGCCTATTCATATTTACCTGTGGAGCTTCTCACCTCAATAACTGTGTTGTATTCCATTGTACCCTGTCTTTATATCATATCGTTTAACTGCACCTCATTATCTAATTATTTGTGGCACTTAAGTCTTTTGTGAGCGACTGGGTTTTTGCAGTTCCAGGGGTAACGGTTATTCAGAATGAGAATATTGTAAAATGGTATAACAGTTAATGAAAACTTCTGATATAGCTAATTTAAGTGTTTCTCGGTATCCAACTCTTAATGGTGCCCTCTTAGATTAATTTGGATAGGATAGCCAACTAAATAATTCAATTAATTAATACAGTGAATGATCTTGAATAGTAATTAGCCAAAAGCCATAACAAACCAGTATGTCAATAACAGGATACACTCAACACGATCGGCTCTATATCACACCTATCTATATCACACCTATACATACCAGTGGTAGGAATCATGCTTGTCACGTCAGTGGGCTACAGTAGCCTAAGCTTCAGAGGGGGACGGGCATGTTGCCTAACACTGGCAAAGATTTTCAGCTGCCAGGCAGACACTGGACTACATTTCTGAGTGACAGAGTGAGGGTTTTGGCATAGGCGAGTTGTTGCATTTTTGTGGGACTGAAAAAAAATGTCCCGGAATGTAAAATAACGTTATTAATCGCTTCCTATGCTTTAAAAATTATGGTTTAGTTCCAGAATAGTATAGACAACTTTCGTTCCAGTTTCTGTTCCTCAAAAAATTCAGTTATTTTCCAATTTTCTGTTCTGTTCTGTTCTGTGATCAGACATAATATCACTATAATCAGTGTTCATTTTCGGAAGTTGCTTTCATTTCACGCATCTAATATGTAAACATTTCAACTGTATTAAATTATAACTTATAAAATGTACACCCAGTTAAATAAAATGATCTTTCTTCTCTTTCTTGTGATGTAATTGTTGAGACGCGTTAAATCCCAGACGACGCATTAGCGTTCTTATAGATGCAATCGAAAGACAATGGTCATGTCCGAATACCCATACTAGCATACTGCATACTTACACTGCATACTATTTACTTATTGTTGCATACTATTTAGCACGTACTGTTTAGTCAAAGGTATGCCACGACGGCAACACAGTAGCGGCTCCTGATTGGCTTGAGCATCTTCCCAATTAAGTAGCCTAGTTTTGTTTTTGGTTATTTGGAGAGAACTAGGGACAATCACTCCCAGCCAACCTCTTCCAATGCATTGTGATAAAGTGTGCATTGAATTCTACTACATGAAGTACCACAATTTGTATAACATCCTGGCATTTAAACCATAGTCGATTTTGAACATGTGGCATACTATTAAACATTCTATTTTCACATACTGTCACGTTCTGACCTTTATTTCCTTTGTTTTGTATTTATTTAGTATGGTCAGGGTGTGAGTTGGGGTGGGCAGTCTATGTTTGTTTTTCTATGATTTGGGGATTTGTATGTTTCGGCCTAGTATGGTTCTCAATCAGAGGCAGGTGTCATTAGTTGTCTCTGATTGAGAATCATACTTAGGTAGCCTGGGTTGCACTGTTTGTTTGTGGGTGATTGTCTATGTTGATTGCTTGTGTATTCACAGTTCTCATTTAGCTTCACGGTCGTTAATTGTTTTGTATAGTGTGTTTCAGTGTTTTCTTTATTAAATTTCATCATGAACACATACCACGCCGCATTTTGGTCCGCCTCTCCTTCAACAGAAGAAAACCGTGACACATACTGAGAATGCAACATGCGTGATTGCTTTGTTTCCCACTAATCATTGATTTCGGTAGCACATCCCCATATCTAATTGATCAGCTGTTTTCAAAGCCAAAATGAGTATGACATTCAGGCATTTACAGTATACTCATTTTCGAAATGTTGCATACTCAAACTGTCTACTATTTAGGACACAAGTATGGGTATTCGGACACGTCCACATATTCCATTTCAGCCATTCAGTCCATTTCAGCCATTACTGGGGTGTGTTTGACAGGTCATTACAAACATTCTGTATTTGTAACGTTAACGGGAAGAAACGACAGGCACAAGCAAATATGAAAGAGTCGTAGGAATAAAATTAAAGCAATCAATCCAGCGAGATTTAAGTGACAAGTGGATATTGTAACCCTCAAACACAGGAAATAGATGACTGAAAAGACAGATACTTAGGTGGGCGGGGCCCGCGTGTTACTACTCCCTTCATTCCTTTCCGCCCTCCCGGCCGCCTGTTGCAGGGGAAGTGTGCATTGAATGTGCATTGTACAGTAAATGTGAGCATAAAATGAGCTGGTCTCTGAGCGGAGAGAGTTGTGTGTGTCCGTGGAGGCTGCTGAGGTGAGGACGGCTCATAAAAATGACTGGAATGGAGTCAATGGAATGTTATCAAACATGTGGTTTCCATGTGGTTGAGACCATTCCATTGACTCCATTGAAGCCAATATTATGAGCCATCCTCCGCTCAGCAGCCCCCACTGGTGTGTGTGGGTGTGTAGGAGGAATCTGCTCCAACATTTAATGCGCCTAAAAACTAATCAGGCTGTATTTAGGATTCTGGAGGGGATGAGAGGAACACCATCACCAGAACCTTTCATTGGGACACAAACTGCCAGCCACAACATCTTAAAGAACACCACTCAGTATATCTCATAAATGTCAGCTGATGGCAGAGGCCTCTCTCTGTGTTTCCCTGCTGAGTATTTAATCGAGTAAGTCTCATTAAATAGCATTGCCAATGGCGGAAAGTGCACAGACACAAGCTGAGTCTGACCTTTCATCAGAAGAACAATTGATATGACTGGGCACTCATTTAATCAGAAGGGCATTTTATTATCATTATCTTTATGGGAACCCATACATCATGGTTACAGTCAGAGCCTGTTAGTTCCCCTTAATGTGGTTGCTAGGGCACCGAGGCTGGCACATAGGAAATGCAGCACTCTGATCTGTGATCTAAGAATCAAAACACTTCAAATCAAATAACTATGGCCCTGAGTTACTCCTGGCCATGGGGATATGGAGAGTCATGTGGTCAGGAAAAACTCCTGGCCCTATTCATGGGTAGCACGTTTTGTCGCAGTTTTAGGACTGACACCCGACTGAGTGTTCTACTCAATGCATTGTCATTGGCGCTGATGAAGATTTCCTCAAAAGTTTATTACAGTAGCTTGTAATTACAATAACAATTCTAAAAGGAGGTAAATAATTAGTAGGACAACTTTTTGTCATCACTGTAGCCAGATTGACTTTAGATGCAGCCAACTAAGATTCTGGGGACAGGATTGGATTTTGCTAGCTCACGTTAGCATTGCTAGCTATTTTTGACAAACTTTGCCTGAACATCGCTAAAACCTTGCCTACATTAGCAATGTCAATGTATTTCCAGGACACTAGAGTGTAATTTATACAAAACAGTCATTAGCCCTCTTCAGAATGACTTGGCATTGCTCGACTTTCAGGCACAACTATGGCAGAGGGTGGCTAAAGAACGTTAATAACAATGGCATGGCGCAACAGAATGACGGTGCAACACGTGAATACATTAGCAACATTGAAATGACAGACAGAAAACACAGGAAGAAGAAGAGAATGGTTTGTTCCACTCAGAGGTGCACTCCCTTATTGATGCTCTTAACTTCCCAGAAGTACGTCTTTGCAACAGTGCTCTGAATACAATGAGGCCTCAATTGAAGCGTAATGTGAATAAATAGTCTCTCTGCAGTATTTCTCAGGGCCGAGCTGTTCTTTCTCTTCTCAGTGGGCCAGCTCACTCACTCAGTGAGTGTGTCTGCATACATTTCTCCACCATCTGTTATCCTGCTACTCTATCAGCCACCCAGGACTCTGTACAAGCAAAGTAGTCCAGCACCAGGCTCATTAGATACATTGTTAGAGAGTGGCCTTCGCAAAAGAGGTGCTTGCTGTTGGAAGGGTGTATGTGTTTTTAAGAATGTGTGCGTGTGTTTTCAGTGTGTGTCTATGCCACCCACAGGGAGAGCCTGAAAGTTGACTAAATAAGTTGCAGAGCCCTGGGATACACATTACATTCACACACTCCCTCAGTCAAACTCTCAATTCAGGCCTCCAGCACTCTCAGAGGGCTGTCACAAAATAGAAATAGATTAATTCCATTCCCCATAGCAACCCTCACGGGCCTCTATTTCACTAGCAGAGACATATTGGAAAGAAAGCAGAGACGATTCTGTGGTATGTCAACTAATACTAAAGAGTGGAAACACATGGCCCATCTGACATTGCATGTATGATCTATATGTTTGTATTGAGGATACAGCCTTGATGAGCAAAACATGGCCTCAATTTCCAGACTGACCGTGTCCTTATCATCCAGCACTGGTGTCACATATACAGGTACCTGACAATTTTTGTATTTTTTTTATTTCACCTTTATTTAACCAGGTAGGCTAGTTGAGAACAAGTTCTCATTTGCAACTGCGACCTGGCCAAGATAAAGCAAAGCAGTTATACACATACAACAACACAGAGTTACACATGGAATAAACAAACATACAGTCAATACTACAGTAGGAAAATCTATATACAGCATGTGCAAATGAGGTAGAATAAGACAGGTAAGGCAATAAATAGGCCATGGTGGCAAAGTAATTACAATATAGCAATTAAACACGGGAATGGTAGATGTGCAGAGGATGAATGTGCAAGTTGAGATACTGGGGTGCAAAGGAGCAAGATAAATACAGTATGGGGATGAGGTAGATAAAGTAAACTCTTGAGTAAATGAGGCATACAAAGTATATTGAAAGCAGGCGCCTCCTCACAGGTGTGGTTCCGGAGTTGGTTACCATGGCTAGAAGAAGAGATCTCAGTGACCTTTAAAGAGGGGTCTCAAAGGAGCATATGGTTTGTGTGTGTGTCTCAGTCACCAGATCTCAACCCAATTAAACACTTATTGGAGATTCTGGAGTGGCGCCTGCGACAGCCTTTTTCCGCCACCAACAAAACACCAAATGATGGAATTTCTCATGGAAGAATGCTGTCGCATCTGTCCAATAGAGTTCCAGACACCTGTAGAATCTATGTCAAGGTGTATTGAAGCTGTTCTGGCGGCTGGTGGTGGCCCAACTCCCTCTTAAGACACTTAATGTTGGCAGTTACCTGTAGCTTCCCCCTGATGGTGCCCCCTCATTCTATCTTTTCACTCCCCACACTGGCAAACCTTTTCAAAGTTTATTTTCCTCTCATCTGCCTGTCTCTTCCTCCCTGTCCCCCTCCTCTCTCTCCCACTCCTCCTTGAATGACTCATCCCGTATCCAGACTGTTTGTTACCTCTGTCATTCTTCCAGCTCCTGACACCCTGCCTGCCCCTCTCTCACATCACACTTGTTTATTTCTGTTCCCTCTCTCACACTTTCTCCCTTTCCTTGCAAAAATAAAGTCTCCCATACAGGCCTGAACATGTACAGTGTCTCCATGTAGTAGAGTAGACTATTGAGTCACTTTTTCAGAGTAATAAGTGCAATTATTTAGGATATTTTTCACAAAGATAAGCTGAAGCCTGACAATATGTCTAATACAGGTGCCATGATAAAGAGTCCGAGGGCTGGACACTCCATAAGATGTAAGAACTAGACCAGATAACTAGACCGTTCTTCTGCACTATGTGAGGCTCTGGTCAAAAGTAGTGCACTATATAAGGAATAATTTGTGAGGAACAGACACAACCATAGCCAGTCTCTGTGTACAGAATACAGTATTTCCTGCCCGCATGCAGCTGTGTTTAGTAGAGGGGATGGATTCATCAAGCCAGATGCACATTGCTCGGCTCAGTGAGTGAATGCTTACCCATCAGCGGTTTGTTTACCAGAGTCTCTTCCTCAGTCATCAGGACATCACTGCTGCTGCTCTAGCTTTTATAAAATTTGGCAGAGAATCTGCAGCGATTATCATAAGGACATCTACAGACATCTACATGTAAACTGTTCAACCCTATTCTTAACTGATGTGGTGACGTCATATCAGTACACAACATACAGTAAATGTCTTATCATCATCACCCAAATCCAATTAGTATCCGCTTTTTAATCTGCGTGTCATCTTGATTAACTGATTGCCATGGGGAGAGTCAGAGAGAGAGAGAGAGAGAGCAGAGTACCAGGAAGAAGCAGGAGTGAGTGGGTGGAGAGACTTAAAGACTTAAAGCCAATTGGAGTCACTGGAGTGGAACAGAAATGACTGCATAATTCCAACTCTGTGAGACAGCTTCAGTCTTTAAAGGGTCATTATGGCTTTGAAGTAATCTTAAAACCACAAAATGTTTGCCCATTTAGCAGATGCTCTTTACCAGAGTGACTAAGTATCACTCTTTCCCTGTCATCCTGAATCTCAAGTCAGAGCAGAATTGATAATAATAAGATAATAAGGATAATAATAAGCAGAGGTAATGTGACCTACACAAATATGTACAGTGGCTTGTGAAAGTATTCACCCCCTTGGCATTTTTCCTATTTTGTTGCCTTACAACCTGGAACTAAAATGTATTTTGGGGGGGTTTGATCATTTGATTTACACAACATGCCTACCACTTTGAATATGCAAAATATTTTTTTATTGTGAAAAAACAAGAAAAAAACGGAAAACTTGAGCGTGATTAACTATTCACCTCCCCCAAGTCAATACTTTGTAGAGCCACCTTTTGCAGCAATTACAGCTGCAAGTCTATTGGGGTATGTCTCTATAAGCTTGGCACATCCAGCCACTGGTATTTTTGCCCATTCTTCAAGGCAAAACTGCTTCAGCTCCATCAAGTTGGATGGGTTCCGCTGGTGTACAGCAATCTTTCAGTCATACCACATATTCTCAGTTGGATTGAGGTCTGGGCTTTGACTAGGCCATTCCAAGACATTTAAATGTTAAACCCCCCTTAAACCACTCAAGTGTTGCTTTAGCAGTATGCTTAGGGTCTTTGTCCTGCTGGAAGGTAAACCTCTGGCCCAGTCTCAAATCTCTGGAAGACTGAAACAGGTTTCCCTCAAGACTTTCCCTGTATTTAGCACCATCCATCATTCCTTCAATTCTGAGCAGTTTCTCAGTCCCTGCCAATGAAAAACATCTCCACAGCATGATGCTGCCACCACCATGCTTCACTGTGTGGATGGTGCTCTCGGGGTGATAGGAGATGTTGGGTTTGCGCCAGACATAGCATTTTCTTTGATGGCCAAAAAGCTCAATTTCAGTCTCATCTGACCAGTGTACCTTCTTCCATATGTTTGGGGAGTCTCCCACATGCTTTTTGGCAAACATCATACGTGTATGCTTATTTTTTTCTTTAAGCAATGGCTTTTTTCTGGACACTCTTCCGTAAAGCCCAGCTCTGTGGAATGTACGGCTTAAAGTGGCCCTATGGACAGATACTCCAATCTCCGCTGTGGAGCTTTGCAGCTCCTTTGTGGTCATCTTTGCTGCCTTTCTGATTAATGCCCTACTTGCCTGGTCCGTAAGTTTTGGTGGGCGCCCCTCTCTTGGCAGGTTTGTTGTGGTGCCATATTCTTTCAATTTTCTTTATAATTTATTTTATTTTTATTTTACCTTTATTTAACCAGGTAGGCAAGTTGAGAACAAGTTCTCATTTACAATTGCGACCTGGCCAAGATAAAGCAAAGCAGTTCGACAGATACAACGACACAGAGTTACACATGGAGTAAAACAAACATACAGTCAATAATACAGTATAAACAAGTCTATATACAATGTGAGCAAATGAGGTGAGAAGGGAGGTAAAGGCAAAAAAGGCCATGGTGGCAAGGTAAATACAATATAGCAAGTAAAACACTGGAATGGTAGTTTTGCAATGGAAGAATGTGCAAAGTAGAAATAAAAATAATGGGGTGCAAAGGAGCAAAATAAATAAATTAATTAAATACAGTTGGGAAAGAGGTAGTTGTTTGGGCTAAATTATAGGTGGGCTATGTACAGGTGCAGTAATCTAATAATGTATTTAATGATGTTCAAAGTTTCGGATATTTTTGTATAATCCAACCCTGATAATTACTTCTCCACAACTCTGTCCCTGACCTGTTTGGAGAGCTCCTTGGTCTTCATGGTGCCGCTTGCTTAGTGGTGTTGCAGACTCTGGGGCCTTTCAGAACATGTGTATATATACACTGAGATCATGTGACAGATCACGTCACACCAAGTTAAAAAAAATCCATCTGTGTGCAATCTAACTAATGCAACTTATTTAGGGGCTTCATAGCAAAGGGGGTGAATACATATGCACTCACCACTTTTCCATTTTATTACATTTTTTAAAACAAGTTATTTTTTTCATTTCACTTCACCAATTTGGACTATTTTGTGTATGTCGATTACATGAAATCCAAATAAAAATCTATTTAAATTACAGGTTGTAATGCAACAAAATAGGAAAAGCGCCAAGGGGGATGAATACTTTTGCAAGACACTGTATATCATTTTTTAATTTTGTATTTATATACACTGAACAAAAATATAAACCCAACATGTTGGTCACATGGTTGATGAGCTGCAACGGAGACACAGGTGCAGTCCGTGAGATTAATAATAACGAACAGATACAAAACAAGAGAAGCGACTGGACAAGAAAACAGAACCAGTACTGCCTGATGAGTGAGGCTACAAAGTGCTAGATAAGGGGGGAGTAATCAAGGTAGTGATGAAGTCCAGATTTGCATAATGATGGGCACAGGTGTGCGTAATGATGGTTGCCAAGTGTGGACAATGATGGGTTGCCAGGACTGGTGGTTAGTAAACCAGCGATGTCAAGCACCCAAGCGGGAGAGCGGGAGTAGGCGTGACATGAGCTGAAATAAAAGATCCCAGAAATATTGCATACGCACAGTAATCTTATTTCTCTAAAATGTTGTGCACAAATGTGTTGACATCCTTGTTAGGGAGCATTTCTCCTTTGCCAAGATCATAAATCCACATGACAGGTGTTTTATATCAAGAAGCTGATTAAACAGCATGATCACAGGTGCACCTTGTGCTTGGGACAATAAAAGGCCACTCTAAAATGTGCAGTTTTGTCACACAACAGATGCCACAGATGTCTCAAGTTGAGGGACTGTGTAATTCGCACGCTGACTGTAGGAATGTCCACCAGAGCTGTTGCCAGATATTTGAATGTTAGTGTCTCTACCATAAGCCACCTCCAACGTCATTTTAGAGAATTTGGCAGAACATCCATCCGGCCTCACGACCGCAGACAATGTGTAACCACACCAGCCCAGGAACTCCAGATCCGGTTTCCTCACCTGCAGGATGGTCTGGTACGAGCCATCCGGACAGCTGATGAAACTGTGGGTTTGCACAACCAAAGAACTTCTGCAAAACTGTCAAAAACCGCCTCAGGGAAGCTCATCTGTGTGCCTGTCGTCCTTGACCTGACTCCAGTTCTGCGTCGCAACAGACTTCAGTGGACAAATGCTCACCTTCGATGGTCACTGCTATGCTGGAGAAGTGTGCTCTTGATGGATGAATCCCGGTTTTAACTGTACAGGGCAGATGGCAGACAGCAGCGTTGTGTGGGCGAGCAGTTTGCTGATGTCAATGTTGTGAACAGAGTGGGGTTATGGTATGGGCAGGCATAAGCTACGAACAAAGAACACAATTGCATTTTATCAATGGAAATTTGAATGCACAGAGATACCGTGACGAGATTGAGACCTATTGTCATGCCATTCAACCTCTGCCATCATCCCATGTCTCAGCATGATAATGCACTTCCCCATGTTGGAAGAATCTGTACACAATTCCTGGAAACAAAATGTCCCAGTTATTTAATTGCCTGCATACTTACCAGACATGTCACCCATTGAGCATGTACGACAGCGTCTTCGCACAGCCAGACACAATTCCACAGGCCGCAATCAACAGCCTCATCAACTCTATGCGAAGAAGATGTGTTGCGCTGTATGAGGCAAATGGTGGTCACACCAGATACTGACTGGTTTTCTGATCCATACCCCTACTTTTTTAAAAAAGGTATCTGTGACCAACAGATGCATATCTGTATTCCCAGGCATGTGAAATCCATAGATTTGGGCCAAATTAATTTATTTCAATTGAGTGATTTCCTTATATGAACTGTAAGTCAGAAAAATATTTAAAATTGTTGCTTGCTGCTTGTATTTATTTGTTCAGAGTAGTTAGCTATTTATGGAGCCATCCCGTGTATAATTTCTAGGCCTCCCAGGTATTTGCAATGACAGTAATGTATATGATTATTGCCGCTAGGGGGAGCTGTGATGTCAATGGGGAGCGTAGTGGGATCGTGAGGTCTTGGATGTTTTTTCTTCAATCTTGGAGAATGCTAACTTTTCTCAGTTTCATCATTCCACCCTGTTAATTTGGGTATATTATCTGCTGACCACATCTCAGTCCGATGCGTGTAACAGTAACAAATTGGTGTACCTTGAGCTGACACTCCTAACAAGGTGTCTGTGTCCTTTAACCGTCTCTGAAAAGTAATAAAGAATGACCTGACCATGTCATCAAACAGAAAGCAGCTGTGTGATGTGCCAGCAGAGGGCAGGTTCTGGGGGCAGGACATAGGCCATATGGCATCACCCTGCACTGCCACGTTGCCCGCCACACTCCTGGACAGAGCAATTAGACCTGCCGCCTCACACACTGTACTGTCGCCACCGCAATTAACAAGTTCCGGAGGAGCCTGAATAACGACAGAGTGAAAGACTGCACACACAGCATGCGGGATGAGAGGAAGGTGGGTGAAAGAGGGAGGTGAGAGGTAGGGTGAAGGGAGAACGGAGAGAAAACCCATGCAAAAGGGTGGACAGGCCCGGTTGCCGGGTTGTAGTGAACAGCCGGTGTAGGCGGGTGGCAGAATCATCACAACAATCAATGCTGTCCATTTACTGAGAAAATAATGCTTCAAATTCTGAGAGTTGGATGCACATCTTTCTTCCTTGACACAAACATGATTAAACTGTTTTGGGTTGAGTCTTTTCATGCTCCGTTTTGATGATGCAATCCAGGGTTCCATTGTTTTGTTGTTACCTGTACCTGTGGGAGAACAGAGAGTTTGGATTATAAACTCCTGGAAACTGTTGCGCTTTTTTCTCTCACACCCAGAGTCGTGAATATGATTCATCATCTGTGTTGTTGAAATTCTGCACCTGGGAGAGGGGGAGACGGGGGGAGAGAGATGGTGGGGGTGGAGAGAGAGAGAGCGCAAGTGAGAGAGTGGGAGATTTGCTACGGCTCCCAGATGGAACACCAAGAGGATGGGTATCTGCCGCAGCCTTACATTTTATTCAAGCACATGTTCAGTATTCACCGACTGAGAAGGAACCAACCATCTCTACACACACACCCAGAGACAGACAGATTCAATGGGCTAACAGACCTAGAGCAGACAGAGAACGCAAACAAGGACAGACAGACAATTCCAGACACACAAACTGATCTAGATCCAGTGAGAACCAGAAAGACCTACAAACAGATTGATGGACAGGAGGTCATGTTGTAGGCCGAGTGACAGAGAAGAGCGATGAAGACTGTCAGTGAGAGATGGATCTCTGGACCCTCTCATTTCCACACAGTCATCGCTCATCAGTGTGTGTTGCCAGACACCGGTCTTTCCTTGTCACACCTTACAGATGCCTCCTGTCACTCAGTCTGGGATTGGCCAAAGCCTCAGACAACGTTATCTGTCTCACTCATGCACACACGGACGAACTTAAAGATGGAATACGCATTAGGGGAAACAGTGCCACTGTCCACCACATGGTCATTGCTTCTGCTCTATCGTGTGTGCAGTGAATTCCAAGGGAAAGAAATACAGTGTTTGTTGTTTGCAGTAATTTCTTTGTTGTTATATTATCAGAAACAGAAGTGACAGTTTAAGGATTTCAGCTTTAAGGACACAAATACACACACAAACACAGGACAGAGCTTTGGTCCCTGCAGCTTCTGATTCAGGTATGAGCCTCCACCTGCAATGTAGGACAGGCAGTTGTGGAAGTCCCACTTTTCATCCCGTCGGCTCCCGAAGACCAGATGATGACGATGATGAGCCAAACCCCAGACCAAACAGTCACTCTTTGATTCAGAGCTCCAGGAATAGGCATTTTAGTCTGCTGTGTTTTCAACTAGCCCAGACAGACACAGAACTAATCAATCTATTGAAGCAGTCCTCTTTCAGGTTAAAACATCTTAGGGCTAGGCCCCCTTTTTTCCCAATATCCGTCTGAATGAGGTGCCCAAAGTAAACTGCCTATAGCTCAGGCCCTGAAGCCAGGATATGCATATAATTGGTATCATTGGAAAGAAAACACTTTGCAGCATCTGCTAAAATTGGTTTCCCATTGAACATACTTCTTTCTGTAAAAAATATTATAGTTTGATTACATTTTAGGGTATCTGCGGTGTAAATATTAATGTTTTTTGACTTGTTGAAACAAAGTTTAGGGGTAGATTTTTGGATTCCTTTCTCTGCATGTTGAACGAGATGATTACTCAAATCGATGGTGCCAACTAAACTGACTTTTTGGGGCCTCTATGGAAAGGTGAGTCTCTCATGTCCATTTTGCTCTAGGACGCCACAAGCCTCACAACACTCGTCTGAAGGTAGCCCGGTACCAATTAAAAACATTATTGGAAGTATTAATACTCCTTGACTTTCAGGAAACTAGGCGTATGTCTCACATCACTGCTTCACAGGAGAGGCATTTAACAAAATGCATTTTTTGGAAGAAATGCCTTCTGGGACACGTGAATTTTATGTGCCTTAATTCCAAACTTGTATATCGTCCATAAATACAAATAAAATTGGTAAATTACGAGTTGCCGAGAGATGAGCTTGGATTGGTCTGCCATGTAGCATGCTTCTGTCTATAACGTGAGCTGCTCAGTATACGTTGATAGTCCTTTCTACCATGCCGTTTTTGAAAGATATAATGCCAGCCATCAAGAACTACTAAAGTTTGGCTACTTTTCTCAACAACATTGATGTCCTGAATTTACCAGGCGCTGTTGACAGATCAGTTGGAAAAAGTGATGGGCTACTTTCTGCACAAGCCACGGTCAGTGTTAACCAGAGTGACTTGACACAACACCTGCCAAACAAGATGAAGCTACAAACAAAACTGAGTTAAATGGTTCCAGTCTGCCGTGAAGCACTCATCCATGTTTACAAGTAGGAGTCGAGCAAAATGTTCAGATATTATACATTTTAATTTTAATTGCAAGTTAAAGTGTACTGTTAGCCAGCTAGAAACATTAGCTAAAGTTATGTGTATGATCTGTGTAGTAATATTATTTGAATCAGAAAACTATTTGCATTACTAGTTATAGCCTAATGTTAGCTAGCTAACATTGAACCTAGTTGTTAGCTTTAGCTACCTGCAGATTCATACTACAGCTGTGACAATGTTTGTATTGGTAGTAGTATGAGTCGGGATTATGCTCGTTCATTGTTTAGCTAGCTAGCTAGTAGCTACGTGTTAAGATGGCACCAGAGATGAAGGTTGATGCTTTATGTGTTCATATCCAATTGTGTTTTTTTGTTTAACTTATTTTTTTTAAACTTATTTTGTACATAATGTTGCTTCTAACATCTCTTATGACCGAAAATAACTTCTGGACATCAGAACTGCTATTACTCACCACGAACTGGCAGAATCCTTTTTTCCCCGTTAACTTCTTATGGCTGCAGGGGCAGTATTGAGTAGCTTGGATGAAAAGGTGCCCATTGTAAACGGCCAGCTAATCAGTCTCAGTTGCTAATATATGCATATTATTATTAGTATTGGATAGAAAACACTCAAGTTTCCAAAACTGTCAAAATGTTGTCTGTGAGTATAACATAACTGATATTGCAGGAGAAACCCTGAGGAATATCAAACCAGGAAGTGGCTTCTATTTTGAAAACTCCATGTTCCATAGCCTCCCTTTGCTCCATTTAAAAGGATATCAACCAGATTCCTTTTCCTATCGCTTCCTCAAGGTGTCAACAGTCTTCAGACATTGTTTCAGGCTTTTATTTAGAAAAATGAGCCAGAACGATAACATCGCGTCAAGTGTTCGCATGAGTTTTGCTCGTGCAACAGAGTTTGGGCAGACATTGCCGTTCCCTCTCCTACTGAACAAGACCGTTGTGGTTGATATATTATCGATTATATATTTTAAAAACAACCTGAGAATTGATTACAAAAAAACGTTTGACATGTTTCTGTGGACATTACGGAAACTATTTGGAATTTGTCTGCGTTGTCGTGACCGCGCTTTCCTGTGGATTTCTGAACATAACGCGCCAAACAAATGGAGGTATTTTGGATATAAAAATTATCTTTATGGAACAAAAGGAACATTTATTGTGTAACTGGGAGTCTCGTGAGTGAAAACATCTGAAGATCATCAAAGGTAAACAATTAATTTGATTGCTGATTTTCGTAACCGAGCTACTTGATGCTAAGTGTACTGAATGTTTTGTTGAGCGATCGATAAACTTTGCTTCGCTGTAAAGCATAATTTCAAAATCTGACATGACAGGTGGATTAACAAAAGGCTAAGCTGTGTTTTCCTATATTGCACTTGTGATTTCATGAATATACATATTTTTAGTAATATAAATTGAATGTAGCGCTATGCTATTCAGCGGTTGTTGATGACAATTATCCCGTTAACGGGATTGCAGCCATAACAAGTGACGATCCCGAGGTGAATATACAGTAACCATACTGTTTTCCCGGGAACAGGCCCAGGCCCAGATCCCCGTCATTTGCGTGAAGAGAAGGAAAAGGGGCGGGCGGGCTTCTGAGAATTCGTAGGTGATCATATAAACCCCCACTTCCTTCCATTCTGCTAGCAAATGTGCAATCTTTGGAAAATAAAATCAATGACCTACGTGGAAGATTAAACTACCAACGGGACATTCAAAACTGTAAAATCTTATGCTTTTTTATTTTACCTTTATTTAACCAGGCAAGTCAGTTAAGAACAAATTCTTATTTTCAATGACGGCCTGGGAACAGTGGGTTAACTGCCTGTTCAGGGGCAGAACGACAGATTTGTACCTTGTCAGCTCGGGGGTTTGAACTCACAACCTTCCGGTTACTAGTCCAACGCTCTAACCACTAGGCTACCCTGCCGCTCCTGCTTCACGGAATCATGGCTGAACTATGACACTATCAACATACAGCTGGCTGGTTATATGCTGTACCGGCAGGATAGAACAGCGGCGTGTTGTAAGAAGAGGGGAGGCGGACTACTTATTTTGTAATAAGAGCTGGTGCACGATATCTAAGGAAGTCTCAAGGTTTTGCTCGCCTGAGTTAGAGTATGATAAGCTGTAGACCACACTACCTACCCACTTCTATTGTACTCCACACTTCCCTTTCCGATCTGGACAAAAGGAACCCTCAACGTGATCAAGACAAAGGAGATGATTTTGGACTACAGGTAAAAGAGGACCGAGCATGACCCCATTCTCATCGACGGGACTGTAGTGGAGCAGGTTGAGAGCTTCAAGTTCCTTGGTGTCCAACAAACTAACATGGTCCAAGCACACCAAGACCGTCGTGAAGAGGGCAAGACAAAACCTTTTCCCCTCAGGAGCCACTCCAGCCACCCTAGTCATAGACCGTTCTCTCTGCAACCGCATGGCAAGCAGTACCGGAGCGCCAAGTCTAGGTCCAAGAGGCTTCTAAATAGCTTCTATCCCCAAGCCATAAGACTCCTGAACATCTAATCAATTGGCTACCTAGACTATTTGCATTGTCGCCCTCCTTTTATACCGCTGTTACTCTCTGTTGTTATCATCTATGCATAGTCACTTTAATAACTCTACCTACATGTACATATTACCTGAATTAGCCCGACTAACCGGTGCCTCCGCACATTGACTCTGTACCGGTACCCCCTGTATATAGTCTGGCTATTGTTATTTTATTGCTGCTCTTTAATTACTTGTAACTTTTATTTCTTATTCTTATTTCTATTTTTTATTTTTTAAACTGCATTGTTGGTTAGGGGCTCGTAAGTAAACATTTCACTGTAAGGTCTACTACACCTGTTGTATTCAGCGCACTAATGTCACTAATAAAATTTGATTTGATGTCTAAACAAAAGACTCAACTTCAAAGGATGATTGCATGAGCCATCTAGTTAGCCAGGTGTGTCTGGGGGTGATTACGACATATATTTTAATTCATGAATGTGTAGATGTCTAGACAATAGTGACCCATCCACTTAGCTAGATGTGGCTGGGGGTTGGTTATAGTATTTCCTTCACATGCCCATCAATTTAGACAAGTGTGTTAGGTAAGCATCATCTAATTATAAACTATTTATATCCATACACTTTCTGTTTTTAATATTGCTACTATGCATGAAACCATTTCAATGTACCATTTACACCTTCTGAATCATGTGCATGTGACAAATAAACGTACATTTTATTTGATAAAGAGTGTGTTTACCAGAGATGTTAATGTAAAGGACAACATGACCTGCACCAAATTCAGATTAAGGACTAGATAAAGTGTATATTTACCTGCAGTTGTTCCTTATTGTAGGTTACTACTTTTACCACTTTTAGTCTTGAAATCTTTGGTTGTTTAATAAATGACTCACTCTGTTTAGCACATGGCCTCACATGTGAATCCTTAAAGAGATGTGTGGGGCTAAGGCTTAAGAGGGTGTGAATGATTCTGAATGGGTATGTGATAAAGAAGAGCTCTCCAGTAGTAAATTATTTATCCTGAAAATCTTGTTTCACTCAGTACTTTATTGAAGCACCTTTGGAATCAATTAAAGCCTTTATTCTTCTTGGGTATGATGCTACAAGCTTGGCACACCTTTATTTGGGGAGTGTCTCCCATTCTTCTGTGCAGATCCTATCAAGCTCTGTCAGGTTGGATGGGGAGCGTCACTTCCCAGCTATTTTCAGGTCTCTCCAGAGATGTTCAATCGGGATCAAGTCAGAAACTTATCCCGAAGCCACTCCTGCATGGTCTTGGCTGTGTGCTTAGAATCGTTGTCCTGTTGGAAGGTTAACCTTAGCACCAGTCTGAGGTCCTGATCACGCAGGAGCAGGTTTTCATCTGTACTTTGCTCTGTTAATCTTTCCCTCGACCCTGACAAGTCTCCCTGTCCCTGCTGCTGAAAAACATCCCCACAGCATGATGCTGCCACCACCATGCTTCCCCGTAGAGACTTTTATAATACATTATTTTGTCGTTTTATGGGACTTCAATCACGGCCGGTTGTGATTCAGCCTGGATTTCAACCAGGGCGTCTCCACTGAGATGCAGTGCCTTAGACCGCTGCACCATTCGAGAACGCCAACCCCATGTTTCCTCCAGACTCTTGTTACTCTTGGCATTTTTTTTGTGTAAATGTAACCTTTATTTATTTAACTATTTAAAGAGTTCAATCTTGGTTTCATCAGATCAGAGAATCTTGTTTTCATGGTCAGAGTCCTTTAGGCGCCTTTTGGCAAACTCCAAGCAGGCCGTCACGTGCCTTTTACTGAAGAGTGGCTGCCTTCTGGCCACTCTACCATAAAGGCCTGATTCGTGGAGTGTTGCAGAGATGGTTGTCCTTCTGGAAGGTTCTCCCATCTCCACAGAGGAACTCTGGAGCTCTGTCAGAGGGACCATCGGGTTCTTGGTTACCTCCCTGACCAAGGCCCTTCACCCCCAACTGCTCAGTTTGGATGGTCAGTCAGCTCTAGGAAGAGTCTTGTTGGTTTCAAACTTCTTCCATTTAAGAATGATGGAGGCCACTGTGTTCTTGGGGACCTTAAAAGCTGCAGAAATGTTGTTGTACCCTTCCCTAGATCTGTGCCGACACAATCCTGTCTCGGAGCTCTACGGACAATTCCTTTGACCTCATGGCTTGGTTTTTGTTCTGCACTGTCAACTGTGGGACCTTATATAGACAGGTGTGTAATCTTCCCAATCATGTCCAATCAATTGAATTTACAACAGATGGACTCCAATGAAGATGTAGAAACATCTCAAGGATGATCAATGGAAACAGGATGTACCAGGATGTACCTGAAATCAATTTCGAGTGTCATAGCAAAGGATTTGAATACTTACGTAATTAAGGTAACTGTTTTTTAATTTTTTTTATACATTTGCAAAAATGTCTAAAAACCTGTTTTCACTTTGTCATTATGAGATATTCTGTTTAGATTGATGAGGAAAATGTTTAATTTAATCAATTTTATAATAAGGCTGTAACGTAACAAAATGTGGAAAAAGGGAAGGTATCTGAATACTTTCCAAATGCACTGTATGTGTGAAATTTGTTTTGATTTAGAATGGACAAGTATAATGCACCTGTCTCGAAACGGGCAGGGAACCGAAATAAACTCAGCAAAAAAAGAAACATCCTCTCACTGTTAACTGTGTTAATTTTCAGCAAACTTAATATGTATAAATATTTGTATGAATATAACAAGATTCAGTTAACAACAGAGGTAAACTGAACAAGTTCCACAGACATGTGACGAACAGAAATGTAATAATATGTCCCTTTAACAAAGGGGGGGGGGGGGGGGCGGCAAAATGGCCCTGGCCCTCACCCTCCAATCCAACAGGTTCCAGACGTGCTCAAAGGGATTGAGATCCGAGCTCTTCGCTGGCCATGGCAGAACACGGACATTCCTGTCTTGCAGGAAATCAGACACAGAACGAGCAGTATGGCTGGTGGCATTGTCATGCTGGAGGGTCATGTCAGGATGAGCCTGCAGGAAGGGTACCACACGAGGGAGGAGGATGTCTTCCCTGTAAAGCACAGCGTTTAGATTGCCTGCAATGATAACAAGCTCAGTCCGATGATGCTGTGACGCACTGCCCTAAACCATGACGGACCCTCCACCTCCAAAATCAATCCCGCTCCAGATTTCAGGCCTTGGTGTAACGCTCATTCCTTCGTCGATAAACGGGAATCTGACCATCACCCCTAGTGAAACAAAACCGCGACTCGTCAGTGAAGAGCACTTTTTGCCAATCCTGTCTGGTCCAGCGACGGTGGGTATGTGCCCGTAGGCGACGTTGTTGCCGGTTATGTCTGGTGAGGACTGCCTTAAAACAGGCCTACAAGCCCTCAGTCCAGCCTCTCTCAGCCTATTGCGGATAGTCTGAGCACTGATGGAGGGATTGTGCGTTCCTGCTGTAACTCGGGCAGTTGTTGCTGCCATCCTTTACCTGTCCCGCAGGTGTGATGTTCGGATGTACCGATCCTGTGCAGATGTTGTTACACGTGGTCTGCCACTGCGAGGACGATCATCTGTCCGTCCTGTCTCCCTGTAGTGCTGTCTTATACGTCTGACAGTACGGACATTGCAATTTATTGCTCTGGCCACATCTGCAGTCCTCATGCCTCCTTGCAGCATGCCTAAGGCACATTCACACAGATGAGCAGGGACCCTGGGCATCTTTATTTTGGTGTTTTTCAGAGTCAGTAGAAAGGCCTCTTCAGTGTCCTAAGTTTTCAGAACTGTGACCTTAATTGCCTAACGTCTGTAAGCTTTTAGTGTCTTAACGGCCGTTCCACAGGTGCATGTTCATAAATTGTTTATGGTTCATTGAAAAAAGCATGGGAAACAGTGTTTAAACCCTGTACAATGAAGTTGTTTGGATTTTTACAAATTATTTTTGGAAGACAGGGTCCTAAAAAAGGGACGTTTATTTTTTTGCTGGGTTTACATGTTATCTATGCACTTAAATAGCGAATGGAGGATGCTTTTCCAGTGGCTAATTTTCATGCCAGCCAGGTAGGCTATACATCTGTTGTAAAGAGAAGCAATGTGCTTAAAATTATGAAATAAATAAAGCTGATTGGATCCTCCTCTTTCTAAGAGGCCATCCCTCTGTTCTCATGCAATTGCATAGTCTATAGAAATGTTGCACAACATGAGCTTATGGGCTCTCATGAAGTGTTTGATTAGATTTTTGATTTCATTTGCATTGATGTCAGAATTATTAGAGGGACAATAGAGTGCTGAGTAGCAGGCAGTTAGCAAGTTCGGCAGGCTACGAATGACAATCAGCAGCATAAGAGTTTTGAGCAGCCTAATTACCATGACTAAATGGTCACGTGGAATTAGATTGCCGTCATGACTCGTGACAGCCAGTGTGGCGTTAATACGGTCACCATAACAGCCCTAGGCAGGGGTGGGCCTCGTCAAATAAATGGATGCCATCTTAGACAGGCACACACACACCCACGCAAACACAACCACAGGCTGTCTTGTAAAGCTAACCTTGTGGGACACACAATTCAGTCCCATGCAAAATTCTATTTTCCCCAAGCCCTAAACCGTACTCTTTCTCTAACCTTAGCCAAAAACCTAACCTTAACCCTAACCAAATGTCCCCAGTTAGTCACATTTTTGTTTGTTTACTATTCTTGTGGGGACTTCTGGTCCCCACAAGAATAGTTAAACACTTCCACGTGCACACACACAAAAGTACAGCCACATATTGAAAAGGGCAACCGTACAACCAGGTTTGAGCCTCTTGCAGTGTGTGGTACAATTTCTCCCTGCTACTCCAGGCTTGCATGCCAATAAGCAGAATCATTAAAGCATGTCATAGTGGGAAGGTGGGCGTCTGAGCTGCTCTGTTACTCTGAAACCACAGCCTACAGACGTGTTTTAAAATTATTAAACACACTAATTAAAGCCACCCGCCACTAGCATCCCTATCACGTAACTAATTTCATCTCACAACCCACAAAGCAATTAATTCCTGTCAATACAAACAAACATATTGTCTATTTTGCCCATCGGGAAAATGGAGGTCTAACAGATGTGTGCGTGCGTGCTCTGCGAGGTGAGCCCAGCCTGGGAGAGCAGGTGTAATTGGATGTGGGAAAAAAGGAAACTTGTGGTCTCTCTCGCTCAATTAGATCAAACAATCTTCTCCTCTCCATTTCCTCCTCAGACAACAGGGTGCATTGTTCCCCCTCAGGTCTGTTATTATTGCTTTGATCATGTTGGAATCAACGATCGAGGCGACGTAGATGACAGGCTAATGATAACGCGTTGAAACCAGCCCTCCTTTGATAGCATAAAAGCCCCTCTCCATCTATACATCTTGTCTGGACAAAATCAATTTAGCTGCACAAAGAGGAAAAATATGCCCCACTAATAGGGTTTTAGTGCTTTGGTCCGCTGACACTCAGCAGTGGCTTAGCCATGCCTGCATGGGGATCAATGACTCCTACAGTAAGTCATTAAGGCCCATGTCTATAAAGGGAAACAGGTGAGGAGAGAACATGTAGAAAGGCATACTAAGCTCCAGCTGACCATGGCCAGTCGTTTATAGTCGTTGAGTTCTCAATGCAAAGACATTGGCAGGTCTGCTGAAACTGCAGCTCCACACTTGATGGAGCGTTCCATATACATTTGAAAGCAGGTGTGAAGCCGCAGTGTGCTCTGCGCCAGGATTCTGTTAAATGCGTAAAAAGGGAAGTGGGGGGAGCGGAAGATGAGACAAAGAGTTTTCGACTGTGACTGTGAGAGAGAGAGAGAGTGGTTCTAGCTTGGCGGAAGATGAGACAAAGAGTTTTCGACTGTGACTGTGACAGTGACAGTGACAGTGAGAGTGAGAGTGAGAGTGAGAGTGAGAGTGAGAGTGAGAGAGAGAGAGAGAGAGAGAGGGGTTCTAGCTTGGCGGGGTTTACGGGGAATCTCTTTCTGGCTGTTGACTGCAATTAAATGGTGCCGGCTGTTAGAAGACATAATTTAAGAGCAGCTATCCTTCTCCCCTTTCCCTCCATTCCTCTACTTCCCCAACCCCCAGTCCTGTCTGAATGAAAGGGTGCCATGAATCTTGATTAAGGAAAGACAGAAAATTACTCCCTTCCTTACCCAGCTCATCTACCCCTCCTTCCCTCCCTCCCCTACAAAGAAGTGCTGTTGAGGTGCCGAGAAGGACGGGTGATGGCAGATGTTTTGAGAAATGGACCTCACAGATGGAGGTGGAAAACACCACAGAACTTAGCTTGTCTAATAAATAATTAAGGGAGAAAATATGCTTGTGAAACAATTATTTGTCATTTCATTTATTAAGTCATTCAAGGCAACAGCATTAATAAACAATTTCATATCCTGACTATTTACCTTTACTCTTACCATGATTGCTGAATCAAAATGAATCTATGTATATGTGTGTGTGTGTGTGTGTGTGTGTGTGTGTGTGTGTGTGTGTGTGTGTGTGTGTGTATATATATATATATATATATATATATATATATATATACATACTATGTATACAAAACTATGTGGACAGCCCTTCAAATGAGTGGATTTGGCTATTTTAGCTACACCCGTTGCCTATACTGAAGAGCTCAGTGATTTTGAACGTGGCACCGTCATGGGATGCCACCTTTCCAACAAGTCATTTCGTCAAATTTCTGCCCTCCTAGAGCTGCCCTGGTCAAGTGTAAGTGCTGTTGCTGTGAAGTGGAAACATCTAGGAGCAACAAGGGCTCAACCGCGAAGTGGTCGGCAACGCAAACTCACAGAACGGTACCGCCGAGTGCTGCCTCTGTAAGCAATGTCAGCCCAAGAACTGGTTGTAGGTAGCTTCATGAAATGGTTTTCCATGGCCATGCAGCCGCACGTAAGCCTAAGATCACCATGCGCAATGTCAAGCATTGGCTAGAGTGGTGTAAAGCCTGCCGCCATTGGACTCTGGAGCAGTGGAAATGCGTTCTCTGGAGTGATGAATCACTCTTCACCATCTGGCGGTACGCTGGACTAATCTGGGTTTGGAGGATGCCAGGAGAGCGCTACCTGCCCCAATGCATCGTGCCAACTGCAAAGTTTGGTGGAGGAGGAATCATGGTCTGGGGATTTTTTCCCATGGTTTTGGCTAGGCCCCTTAGTTCCAGCGAAGGGAACATCTGAACACTACAGCATACAATGACATTCTGTGCTTCCAACTTTGTGGCAACAGTTTGTGGAAGGCCCTTTCCTGTTTCAGCATGACAATTCCCCTGTGCACAAAGCGAGGTCCATACAGAAATGGTTTGACGAGATTGGTGTGGAAGAACTTGCCTGCACAGAGTCCTGATCTCAATCCCTTCGAACACCTTTGGGCTGAATTGGAACGCCGACTGCGAGCCTGGCCTAATCGCCCAACATCAGTGCCCAACCTCACTAATTCTATTGTGGCTGAATGGAAGTAAATCCCCGCAGCAACGTTCCAACACCAGAAGAGTGGAGGGTGTTAGTTATAGCAGCAAAGGGGGGATCAACACCATATTAATGCCCATGATTTTGGAATGAGATGTTCGACGAGCAGGTATCCACATACTTTTGGTCATGTAGTATATATATATACATACTTTTGGTCATGTAGTATATATATATATATATATATATATATATATATATATATATATATATATATATATATATATATATATATATATATATATATATATATATATTACATGACCAAAAGTATGTATATATAAATAAATAAATATATATATATATATATATATATAACTTATTTTGTAGCAGTCATGAAATTATTATATATCTTTCTATTAATCATTTCATGACTGCTACAAAATAACATGATCCATTGGGTAGGGCTTGGTCCTGGTCACAACCCAAATCATATTGATTAGGTTAAAGGTTACTTTCTCCTTTAAGACTAAATAGACCGCATCAAAATAAAATAAAAACTTGTGTGTGATTATTGAATGACATGATGGAGTAAGACAAAGTACTGTGTGCAGTTAGTCGTCAGGAGTCAGGACTGCACTGTCTGTTGTACACTGCAGATTGTCTCGGGTAATGAGGCATGGTATTACAGAGAACGCTGACACTGCACAAAGAGCTATTACATACAGGCAAAATACACTTCGATTCCCCGTAACATGTACGCAGCAGCTCTCAGAAATCAATATGTGCCAACGCATCATCTGATGAGGAATCTGACAAACACAAGAGGAAGGAGGGGAGATAATTTGAAGGTGAGGACAAACAAGAGAAGAGGAGAGCAGTTAGTAAGTACTAGGTTGTGTTTATACATCAAGGCAGATTTAAGACACTTGTGATATATTTCCCTTCAGAGTATAAAACAGGAACACCCACCTTGTCCTGTACATTCTATATTCCTCCTCTGATCTAAGGTGTTCTGTCAACTTATTTTGCCTGGCTTTTTTTTTGGTCAATGCTGCTTGTCATTACTAAATACATAGAAGAAATGAATGTAAAGCACAGCGTGTCACATTCAGAATTTCATGATCCAATCCTGACATCTGCTGGGTTTTAGCAGGTCCTCAGCTTTTCTACCTACACTCCTCACTGAGCACAGCTCACCAGACAAGGATCTGATTGAGTGTGAAAATTTTGCCTGACGGGAATAGATTGCAATCGACTCATGAACCTCAATTTAAAAAAAAGACTTAGCAGAGTTTTAAAAGTTCTGAAAGCAGAAAGAAAGAGCCATCCATTTTGTTACAGCCTTCTTCATTCTCACTCCATTTTCGTCAGACATGGAGAGGAGAATCTCTCTGGTTTTGTTGGTCTCCTGGACAGAAGTAGGAGGAAAGAGAGGAGTGGGAAGTGATCTGTGATTGGGCAGATGGTGTCAGGGGGCGTGTCCCATTGAGGATCTGGACCCACCCTCTCCATAGTCCCTGGGGTCCTGAGGGTCTCGTCTCGGCTCTGGGAGTCTGAAGGAACGAGACACACAAGAAGATCTGGTGAGAGGAACATCTCTTTTTTCTTTCTTTCTTTCTCTTTCTTTCTTTCTTTCTTTCTTTCTTTCTGTCTTTCTTTCTTTCTTTCTTTCTTTCTTTCTTTCTCTCACTCTCTCTGCCACACACACATACAAACATTTGTTTTACTATCCTTGTGGGCACCAAACAATTGACTCCCATTCAAAATCCCATTTTCCCTGACCCCTATCCCTATCCCTAACCTAACCTTAACCCCAAACCCTAAACCTAACTAATTCTAACCCTAACCACTAAGCCTAAAATGCCTTTTTCTTTGTGGGGACTAGTGAAATGTCCCCACTTGTCCAAATTTTCCTTGTTTTACTATCCTTGTGAGGACCCAAAAAACAGACACATTTGCGGGTGCATGCACAAACACTACAGTACATGTCACCAATCAAAAGTATTAGCTTGTATTATTTTGAGATGTTAAGTAGAAATGCTTTATTCTACTTAGTGGCTGTCGAGTGACGCAGGTAAAGTGATTGCCAAATTGGTGGAGCCTATTGCAATCAGAGACAGTGTGATAGATTCCATTCCACCGGGGACAGGCTGCACTAATCATATCCCCTAATTGGACAACCTTCTGAGGGTGACAGAATGACAGAACAGCCCTCCTCCCAGAGGGAGAAGGGAAGGGACAGGAAAAAAATACTTCTCTCTCCTCCCAGAGAGAGAGAGAGAGAAGCCAAGAAACAGACAGACCCCTCCTCATTTCTTCCTCCCCTTATCTGCACACTCATTCTCCTCTCTTTCCCTCTATATCCTTCCCTCTCTTCCTTCTGCCCACTTCCTACCCCCTGATCTCCTCCCAAAGACCACATCTTTGCTGGATCTCACTTTGTCTGAATTCAAACATCCCTCTCCTGCCTCTAGGACCTCCTCAGAGGCTACTACTCTGTTATCTCCTCTTTAACAACCCAACAGCCCTCTTCTGCCTCTAGGACCTCCTCAGAGGCTACTACTCTGTTCTCTCCTCTTTAACAACCCAACAGCCCTCTCCTGCCTCTAGGACCTCCTCAGAGGCTACTACTCTGCTCTCTCCTCCTTTAACAACCCAACAGCCCTCTCCTGCCTCTAGGACCTCCTCAGAGGCTACTACTCTGTTCTCTCCTCTTTAACAACCCAACAGCCCTCTCCTGCCTCTAGGACCTCCTCAGAGGCTACTACTCTGCTCTCTCCTCCTTTAACAACCCAACAGCCCTCTCCTGCCTCTAGGACCTCCTCAGAGGCTACTACTCTGTTCTATCTTCCTTTAACAACCCAACAGCCCTATCCTGCCTCTAGGACCTCCTCAGAGGCTACTACTTTGTTCTCTCCTCCTTTAACAACCCAGATATTTGGCCTTTCCCCCTCTCCTCCTCACTCTCTTGCTCCTCTCAGACTGTGGTGCAGCCTCAGGCAGCAGAGCAGCATATCCATGAAATCATCCTAATTTGTGGATGTTCATCACTCATTTCGTACCATATCTTACGAATTTCAAATCGTACAATATGTTATACATTTGCAATTTGTTGTGGCTAACATTAGCTAGGTTAGTGGTTAAGATTAGGGTTACGTTAAAGGTTAGGAATAAGTGTTAGGGGTTAAGGTTGGGGTTAGTGGAAGGGTTAGCTAACATGCTAAGTAGTTGCTAAGTAGCTAATTAGTCAAAATGCTAAAGTTGTCCATAATGTTATTCAACCTTTGGGTTGCTAGATCTTCACGTTATACGCTCACCTTCTTTTCGTTTTTTGATGTAACCTTCTGTCTTATGTAACCGTTTACTATGTTATGTCTTTTAGGGCAAGTTGTTGTTGTCTTTATATTTTTCTTCAACAAAGTCAGTGTGAAAGTATACACCTTCGCACCTCTGATGCCTGTTATACTCTAAACGCCTTTTCTCAGAGTGAGAGCAAGACAGAGAGAGAAGAGAGAGGTTTGCGAACACACACACACACACAGAGACACTGTTATCCCATGCCTGATATGAGGGGGAGAAGCCGTGTTTTGGGAGTAACTCAGAAAGTCTTATTTGTGTAAGGCAATTTCATCTTTCATCTCCAGTCAACCAAAAAGTCTCCCTGCTGTTTGATATGAAAATGTAATTATACATATATTCACATGGCTCCCCTACGGTGGGAAATTAACTATTTCTATTGCAATAGTCCTGGCTCAGCCCTTGGACGTAATAACTTATTTATTTCACCCGCAGGAGACAGGGCAGTACGTCAAGAGAGAGAACAGGGATAGCGTTAATAAGGAACAAAATGTCAGGATGAAGGGAGAAATATTCCCTACAAGGTTAGATTCCTGCTCTCTGCTTTTCCCTCTCTCTCTTTCTGTAAACGTGCACAAGTTTGTACACACCTCTCCTCCAACACCTCTCTTAGTCGCTCTCTTTCTTCCTTTCCCTTCACCACCACCACCACCCACTCCCTCCATCTTAAGTACCGTCTTACTGAGGACTAATGCAGTCCATGCATTATTGATTAACATCGATACGTTTTTCGTCCCTTTGCCTGTGATCGTGGCCTGCGGCTAGGGGGCACGTTGAGCTGTTAAGCCCAACGCGGGGCTCACTGTCTGGGGTCGGGAGAGTTCTGAGACCCCTGGGTGATGGATGCATAGATGGGGTCTCAATGGATGGGATCAGATGTGTATGTGTGCGAGAGACAAATGTGTATGTGAGAAAAAGAGCGTGCTCTAGGGGAAAGGGTTTCCAAAAAGTCTCTGAATCTTACTAACATCCACTGACTGTGTAAATTGGAAATGTCTCACCCTTCCTCTTAAAATGAACCAATTGTTCATTTTGGAAAACTTTGTTCTCCCCGCGAGGAACAGGGGGCAGGATCAAGCACGGTGTTGCTGACTTTGTTCTTTATTTTTTTTTGGGGGGGGGGCTGGGTTGCTGAGGCCTATAGAGACAGACAGAGAGGAAAGGAGAGAGGGAAGGAGGGGAGCTGTGGCCTGATTAAGTTTGATTCCCAGGATATGAGAAATTGCAGGGCTTCTAAGTCATCATCCGGAAATGCGCCCATCAGGCTCCAGCCTTGCCCCGTCAATCTAGCATTACTGCTCCGTGCATAATCAGACTGCGATACTCTGGAAAGGCTCAATGTGGGGGGGCAGGGGTGGCAGGGGTAGGGGAGGTGGGGGGCGAGGTCCCTACTGATTTAGCAGTACTTTAGTGCTTGAAGGCGACTGGGGGAAAGCGGGAGTAGTGGAGACACGAAGAGGAGAGGCTGATGAGGAGGGGACAGGGAAGTAACTTAGGTCTTTCCTGGTTAAGCATAGAGGTTGTCGGAGTGAGCACTTCACCAGAGCACCAGAGTAGAGACACTCATGCCAGTCATCCAAGTGGTAAATAAATATCCCCCATTTGCATTTCCAAACAGCGGTGATGCCGCCTGGGGAGAGAGGCCCATTTCTCAGGACCCTTGGGGCCTGTGAGGGAAGGGGGCTGTAATGAGAGAGGATCCTTAATGGTTATCGATAGGGCCTCCAGGACAGTCTCTTACCCTGGCTCTCCAGTAAGCACTGTACTCTGCCACTACTTAATGAAGTAAAACTTGAATCTTCTCCGGGATGATTTAACATCGCACACAGCTCTGAGACATGGACCAATCGAGAAGTAGATGGGGGAGTGATATAGGAAAGGAGGGAGAAAGGGATGAAGAGAGGATGAGAGGGAGTATGAGTGATGAAGATTGAGTTGAGGGTTATTAGCAAAAGAATGAGAGAAGAAAGAGAGAGAGAAAGAGAGTGAGCGAGAGAACAAAAGAGAGAGAGAGTCCAGATGGCAGTCCGTTGTGGAAAACGGAACCAGGAGTATGATGGGTAATTTGACATAGCAGAGTGAACACTCCACTGGGCCTAATTGGCCATTGTCCTGCGAGGCACTACATCCCTTTCCTCCTCTCTCTCTGTCTCTCATTCTCTTTATTTAGCGCTCTTCCTCTTTCCCTCTCTATCCTCTCTCCGTCTCCATGTCTGCCTCGCTCGCTCTCTCTCTCTCTCTCTCTCTATCCCCATCTCCCTCTCTCCATCCCACCCTCTCTGTCTCATGGTTAATGTCAGTAGATCTGTCCTCTTCCATCTGACATCTGCTATGTGTGAAATGTGTAATTTAGAAATGGCCCCTGCTCATCCACCTGTCCCTGGGAGACCCTGTGCCATCCCCCAGCACTTTGTACTGCAATCATCCTGCCACAGAGAATCTGAGCTGGGGATGGAGTGTGATGAGGGGAAATGCAGAGTGGAAGGAGGCGTTGGAGGGAGGGTAGGGAATAAGGGAAAGGGAGAGATGGAAAGGCAGAGAGGAAGACAAAGATATACTGTATCAGTGCTTCACATGAAGCTTGAGGAGGAAATGGATTCTCTGTCAGAGTGATTCAGAGGAAGCAGGAGGAACTACTATTATGTAAATTGGAGATTGTGTGTTTGTCAGCGCATAGCGTTTCATAGGTTGAAAGGGTGAGAGAGGATTTTGTAAATGTATGCTTTCACCACCGCGCCTCTAGATAAGAGCTGTCAATAGCGATTCAGTGCGCTGGATAAGAGTAGATATTCTTTCTATAAAAAGCTGTTATTGATATTGGAGTGTATTATAAACTGGAGCGGCTTGGTGATGCAACCTACCCCTGAGAGGGAGTGAACGCCTTCACGCCCATCCACCCACACATCATCTCCCTCCTCTTCACTTCACACCAGCCCACACACAAGCATGCACACTAAAATAGAGACAAAGAGTGAACAGACGGGCTAATAAAGCTGTGAAACAAAGCCGCAGAGGGAAAAATAACAAGAGTAGAGGGATATTTTTCCATGAGAAAAGAGATATCATCGCAAACCATTCAGTGATGCCTGACATAATTCCCAGAACATTCTTGAAAACAATTCCTTTGATAGAGCTACCTCACACCTAAGTTGCAGTAGAGAGAAAGTGAAAACGCAAAAGCTATCTAGCCACCAATCATGTCCTGAGTCGATGGAGAAGCCTGTCATGTGACGCACACACATACCATTCTATGTACTAACCATTCTGTAATCTCAGCCCACAGCCAGATAGATACTGCATTCCCTCTCATCCGTATCCATACATATATTTATACAGTACTGTCAAGGGTACAGCAATAGTGTACACCAATGGGAGAAGTGTGATGCTACAGGCAGAGGAGCATAGGATATGACCTTTAGTTTACATTGCATGTGATTGATGTGAGCAAAATGCTGCTCAGTGCAGTTGGAGATGAATCCATCTCATTAGCTTACTGATCCACAGCCTCCAGCCGCCCTGATTCCAGCTCATCTTCATACATGCCATTATGTAAAAATTTACATTATGAAATTCACTGGATACTACCACCCACTCGCCAGAAGAAATCCATGCAATCCCCCCACCATATGAAGTGTAGCATACATTAGCCTGAAAATGCCTCTGTGTGCTACCGGCTCTGAACCACAACTCTGGAACACACAAGGTCAGTGATGTGGAATTAAAACAAGCGTTGGTGATGTTTATCCAATAGAATAATCATTGAGGAGATGTGAGTTAGCAGCAGTTTTGCAGCCGGTATGAACACTTATCCACCCAGAGCCAATTTCCTGTGCGTGTCCGACAACGTACGCACCTGCCTTAATCGTTTACAGGAATTAACAAAGAGCCGTTCTGATAAGAGCATTAACTATTGTAAAGAGTCAATCTGACACAGGCTCATTTAGTGCTTTTACAATCACTTGTTGCCACAGGGAAAATTGAGGAATTAGCCTAATTGAGGGGAGTTGCATTGAGCAACACTGTCTCCGCCGCCTGCGTAGGCCGCAGAAATAAAATCTCTCATTAATTAGTAGTGTGAAATTTCATTTGGCGGCTCTGTGCTCCGGGGAGGGCTGTTAGTGTAGCGCGGCATCACGTGGCTGATAATTCCCCCATAAAGCTAATTTTCACAGAGATGTAAATAGATTGATAAACAATTAGAGAGCATTCAGCACATCCTGGATCAGCCGGCGCCTGCCTCCTATATCTCCTTCAGAGTCGTTAAAGTCCTATTAGGCAACTTAATTCATGTCTTAAAGAGCATCCTAGAGAAGATAGGAGAGAGAAGAAAAAACCCAAAAGTGGAGGGCCAGGTATAGAAAGAGGAGCCGGAGGGAGAGAGAGGTTTAGTTTATTCATTCGACCATTTAAAAAAAACGGCACACTTGAAACTTGAAAAGCCATACATGCACATGAGTAAAATCACGGAGGATAACACACAAAGTCTGGGACTTATTTTCATTGTGATCTTGAGACAAGATGACTAGGCAAGATCCAACACGGCTGCGCACAGTTTGACAGCGAGATAATAAAACATAAAAACAAAGAAGAAAACATCTCATCATTGCAGTTGCATCGTAAGGTACATTCAAACAGAGCACATCAAACTGTTAACTGTATTTTTAAAGTTGCCCAGAGAGGACATCGTTTTTATGGGCAGAGCCAACACATTCTACTCTGAGGTTCCAGTATACAAGAAAGTACCTTTCCCAGCATTACTCTTGAACCTGTATAAGCACACATCAGCAACACCTGATCTGGTGCTGTGATTGTGTGCATCCCTAACATGGGGAAAGTAATCAGTTAGATATCTGGGCGCAGAACCATAAATTCTCCTGTAAACCAAACCCAGTCTAAATCTGGGACACCCTAGCCTCAACAGGCAGCCAGTTGAGTTCCTGAAAGCAGCTCCTGCCTATGTAAGCATGTGGACTCACCTTCAATACTACCCTGATCAGCTTATTCTGAACTATCTGGAGCTTCCCCCCAATCTGGATAAGCCCCCAAACCAGGAAGTACTAGCGTAGTCAAAACGGCATTGAATGAGGGTAGTTGCTAGCACTATCATGGAGTACTTATCAAGCAGATTGGACTTTCTAGCCACAAACTTAGTCCAGGCATGAACCTTTCCTAGCACTTTAGTGGCCATGCTCACACCTCCCAAACTCCCTAACTCCACTCTGACTTCCGAGGACCTACACAATTTAGGTCTGGATCCAAAAGTAATGGCCTCAGTTTTACCTAAGTGCAGAGATAGCAATTGGCTTGGAGATAATAAGCTAATGTTAGTAAGCTATGTGCAAACTATCCTCTCCAACAAAGTTTTACTTTTATGAGACACCAGAAGTGTAGAGCCATCCGCATAAAAGGAAAAGACGGAAAGAACAAGCATATTTCATATCGTTTATATACAGTAAAAACAGTAGAGGTTTCAGTTTGGAAATTAGACAGTGGTTAACTGTATCAAAGGCCTTCTGTAGGTCAAGCAGTACCAATCCACAGCGTTTTCCCTCATCAAACTCTTTCCTGATGTAGTCAGTCAAGTAAAGTCAAATTGAATCAGTGTAATAGGTTTTTTTTAAACCACGACTGAAAATCATACATTAGACTTAGCTTTTTTTTAAACATTTATAAATATCTCATGTTCAACTCTCTCCAGGATCTTTGATGTTATACTGAGGATAGATACAGGCCTATAGTTCCCAGGGTGAGACTTGATCCCCTTCCTATACAGAGGTATAACTTTAGTGTGTTACATGTCCCTAGGAAAGATGCCTTGTTCAAGAGAGAGATTAATGATATGCGTAATACAAGGGGAAATTTGCTCAGCAGAATCTCTAAGAAACCTTGCAGGAATATTATCCAGGCCTTTGGCTTTGGAGCATTTAAGCTCTGCTAATATACAGGCTACTTTGGTTGTTGCTACCTTTGCAAAAGAAAAACGTTTTAGCTGAACCCCTAACTCTGCATAATACTCCTTGACTTGGGTGTTTCCATACAAACCAGAATTGGTGATCAGCTTGCTAACCAGCTTGCTGGCAACAGACGTAAATAAAGAGTTGAATTCATTGGCATCCTCTGCTTTTCATATACCATCTCCCCCCTGATGTTCAGTCCAATACTGTTTAGTTTGTTTTTGGTAGTACTACAGCCTAGTTCCTTACATTATTTCTAAAGCTTTTTAGGGTCATTTTTGTTCTCAATTATTTTCTCAGCAAAGTAACCCCTCTTAGCTTCATCCATCCTGCTCTGTGCTTCATTTCTGTTATGTTTATAAGGGAGAAAATCTGGCTGCTCTTGAGAGTTCCTTTTTCCTTGCTTTAATAGATTCTAGAATCTCATGATTAAACCAAGGAATAGATCTCAGCTTTACTCTGACCCATCTAATGGGAACCATCACATTCACCACCTCAAGGAATCTACATTTAAAGGCTTCCCAGGCACTGTCTACCCCTACACTATCCAGCACAGATGCCCATACAATTTTACCCTCTTGCGCCCTAAATATTTCAACATGGTATTTTTTTTTAGTTCATTTGATTCAAATCGTTTTGTGACACTTAACAATATCTTGAAAAACCCACCTTGTGCAAAATTTAATAAAATGATCACTGATTCCATAGACTATTACTCTGCAATATTTTGGATTTATCAGACACCAATATTAAGTAAATCATACTTTGCACTGTTTCACATACCCTGGTGGGTACAGTACACTGACAGCAAAGGTAAGTTTCATTGAGCCCATGCCCAAAGCTAGGATCGCTGTATTTTAGATGAATCCACTGCGTGTATTCCAAACATACCAGAGCTTTGCTGTTACTCTAACCCAATGTTCGCAGGAGGTGCATGACTGCATAGGCCGTTTGTGTTCATGATAAACTGAGGCATTGATGTATATCACCTGATAAGAGAAGGCATAGAGTTATTATAAGATCTCCATTAATTTGAGATTTCAGACTGGCCTTGGATGATCGTTTTGATATATAACATTCCTTCCAAATCCGAAGTGTGGGATGCCATCAGAAGTGTTGGCATGACAGAAGTTACTGAGAATGTATCGTTCTTTAATGTAGAGTAAAGTAAAAAAAGTGCTGCCACCATGCCGAACTTGCCAATAGCCATCTGGCCTTGCCGAGAGACAGAGAGAGAGATAGGGGAGAGAACAATCATCTCTAATGGAAGTGATGGATCAGGCCTGAAAGGCAGACAATATTTGTTTCATTCTCCACCATAGTTCTATTTGGGGCCAAATGGAGAAATGGAGCATATCAGTGCCTCCAGTAATGCTGTAGTATAATGCAGGACAATGTGCCGGGATCCCCGGCAGTGTGTTCTGCAGCCTGCAGAACACACTAGACAGCCTGGAAATGAGGAAGTGAAGGAAGGACCCGTAACAACCAAGGTCTTGGTGCTGAAGCCCTCTCTGTTTACAATGAACTATAAAGACTGTCCCCATAGTGCTGCAATGCCATTTGGTCCTGGGTTTCATTGGGACTGCATATGAGAACAGGGCCTGAAGCGGTATGGTACTGCACTACTAACTAGCTCCCAGACGATGACAGTATAGGTTGTGTCCCAAATGGCAGCCTATTCCCTATATAGTCCACTACTTTTGACCAGGGCTCTGGTCAAAAGTAGCGCACTATGTAAGGAACAGGGTGACATTTGGGGTGCAGTAGTGACTGTAGAGTATAGAGTTCCACCATGTGTCAGAGGGTAACAGAGTAGAGGCTCTAATCAGCTTGGACAAGCCATTCTTATGGAACTGCTGAGCTGTCACACTACGATCACACTGCATTCCGGAACATTGCTAAAATTATAAGCTCTAGAATGTGGTTGAATGGAGAAAAAGTCCTTCGGAGTGACAAGGGGGTGGTAGAATTATTGAATTAGAGCAGGGATGGACTTTGATTTACTGAATCAGCTGATTCGGAGAAGGGCTGGAACAAAATCCTTCGTACCCAGTCAGTGCTCCAGGAGGAGGGTTGGGCACGCCGGAATTATAGTTTTGTGTGGGCTCCACCCCTGGAATAGGTATTTGTATCTTTCTGCGGTATACTCTGACATTTCTACAGAGGAGAGCAGAGTTTGGAGGAACCTTTGTCATTTCTCTCCAGCTTCTTGAAACAAGGTTTATTTTCCTCTCAGTTTAAAAAGCCTCTTTCTTCACCACTGCTCTAAATATACCTTAAACTTCCCTTCAAAAAGCTGGAGCGTCAAGGCCAGCAAAGAGAAAAACGATTTAGAGCCAGATAAACTTTTATCTATCCCTCTATTGAACAACACCTCAAGTGTGTTGAGAAACCATATCAATAGCTAACAGGGGATAAATAACAGTGAAACCCTGCCCTATCCCTACACTCTTCCTCCCCACCACCCCCCCTCCTCCCAGAGCCATCAATCCTGCTCTACTAGAAGTGGCTCTGCTAGAGGTGGACTCCCCCTGGTTTTATTTGCATATCTGTCCCATGTGATGTATGGGAGTCGTTCTAGGCTGGGCCATTATGAAGAGTGACTGGTCACAGTGCCCACGCTCCCACGAACACACTCGGCAGACTGGCACAGCTGCGTCCCGCCCTCATCTCCCTCCCTAACGGTGGACTACTGTCGCCGCCACCATGGAAAAAAAACAACAATTGCCCAGGTGCCGAGGCAAGCTGTCCGGGAATGCCTTGGAATGCTGTGTCTGTGTGTGCTGTGTCTCTGAGCGATGTCATGGAAAGGACTTTTCCCCATTCTCTCCCTTCATCAGAGATGGAGAGATGGTAGAAGACCATATGGCAGCAGAGGAAGAAAAGAAGGAGAGATTAAAAGAGAGAGAAAGAGAGAGAGTGTGACGGAGAAGAGACAGCCTGGCTAAGTCTTCTGTTATGTGAACGCTCCCCATCCAAGTTCTGTCATCCACACGTACATAGCCTAAGTCTGAAGGACACAAAGGAAGACTATAGCATCCTCTCTGCCTGCTGCCTGCCTGTATACTGCCGTCACAACCCTTTTCTCCTGATAAACATTCCCTGTCCCTCAGTTCCACCTGTCCTCTCAAAAAAACAAACACAGAATTAGAACCTTCGCCCAGAATACTTACCACTGGGGATATCACATGTTTAATGTTTGAGCATACAATCCTGTGCTAATGATGAATACAATAGAAAGAAGTGAATACAATAGAATAGAGCTGTGTTGACGGGTCCCTGTAGTTGTGTGTTCCTGCAGTAGCAGCAGTAGACTCGACAGTAGGTCAGAGACCTGGCAATGTGGTGCCAAGACAACAACCTCTCACTCAATGTGAGCAAGACAAAGGAGCTGATCGTGGACTACAGGAAAAGGAAGGCCGAACAGAACTCCATTAACATCGACAGGGCCGTATGTGGAGCTGGGCGAGAGTTTCAACATCACCAACAAACTATCATGGTCCAAACACACCAAGACAGTCGTGAAGAGGGCACGACAAAACCTATTCCCCCTCAGGAGACTGAAAAGATTTGGCATGGGTTCCCAGATCCTCAAAAAGTTCTACAGCTGCACCATCGAGCGCATCCTGACCGGTTGCATCTCCGCCTGGTATGGCAACTGCGCTGATCTGACCGTAAGGCGCTACAGAGGGTAGTGCGTACGGCCCAGTACATCACTGGGGCCAAGCTTCCTGCCATCCAGGACCTCTATAATAGGAGGTGTCAGAGGAAGGCCCCCAAAATTGTCAAAGACTCCAGTCACCCAAGTTATAGACTGTTTCCTCTGCTGCCGCACGGCAAGCTGTACCGGATCGCCAAGTCCAGGACCAAAAGGCTTCTTAACCCCGTCCATTTGTTTTGTACACTGCTGCTACTCACTGTTTATTATCTAACCTGTACCCCTGCACATTGACTCGTTACCGGTACCCCCTGTATATAGCCTCGTTATTGTTATTTTACTGTGTGTTACTTTTACCTTTTGTTTATTTGGTTAACTCTTGAACTGCACTGTTGGTTAAGGGCTTGTAAGTAAGCATTTCAAGGTAAGGTCTACACTCATCGGTGCGTGTGACAAATAAAATTTGATTTGATTTGACACTGAGCTGGGACAGGAGCAGAAAGAGAAACAGACACTTTCACTGGGCCCTGACAGCTCCACAGTGCTAGTTGGATGACTAATACATTTTTATGGGTGCTAATGCGTCTTGTAAAACATCTGTCATAAATGCCTGCCAGCCCCTGGAACTAATATTCCCCCCATTATATTTTATCATAGCACAAGACAGAAGGCAATTTCAGTGTTTTGGGAAATCCAGTGGCCTGTCCATCCATGCCTATAAGTTAAAACACAACCCCCCCTCCCCAGACAAACACCTTCAGTGGAGGCTAGGATGGAAACAACACTACACTGTCATTTAAATCAGGACCAAGCCCGCAGCAACCACCAAACCTTTACATATATATTTTTCCTATATGAAGATATTTCTCACCTACCACCAGAAAGATGGAGAAAAAAAAACCTCTAAAATGTCATTCAAACAAAGAAAAACTGATCTGTAATCTCCCTCAACACCCCTCGCACCATCCAATGCAAAAGAGAGAAAAAACAAAGTCCAATAGTAAAAGAGAAAGAAGCTTTTCTTGATGTGTGACCAGTGAGAGGTGGTGTGCTATGTGGTGTGCATACTAACACTCCTCTATAGTAGGGTAATTAAGAACCGTCTCCCTTCACACTCCTCCCGTTCTTTACATTCCACTCAAGGTTGCCTTCTCCCGCCGCTGCCGAATACTGATACTGATGTGCTAGGCAACATAACGCCACAGCAACACATAAATTGCAACAGTGACAGCGCCTGTCGGGAGGCTGCTGAATTAAACATGACCATGACAACCTTCGTGCTCTCCCTCTCTCTCTTTGCGCTCTCTCCAGCAGAGGAATGGAGGCAGTAAAAGAGGAAAGGATGAGAGAAGAGACAGGCATCTTCGGCCCTTCCACTCTGCTGAGCCTGGGGTCCGTGAGCCGTGTGTTGTGATGTCACACGATTCAGCGGGCCCCCGTCTGCATGTAACAGTGTTAACAGTATATTGGTGGTGTAGTGGGCCGGGAGGGAGCAGGGCTAGGAGATGAGGCGGTGTGATATGGTTCTGCTGCTGCCGTGTTGACAGGTCATAGCGAGGGGCAGGATTCATCAGCCTTTGTTCAGCTCACCACTATCACCCCGCCAACATCTCCACTGAGCTGACACCAGACCTGGAACCCTACCCCGGGGTGTCAGACTGTGTGTATGTTTGTGTGTGAGAGAGAGGGAGAGGGGCACAGTGAGCATCGTCTTCATGTGGCTGAAGGAAGGAATATTTTACATCAGGCTCAAGAAGTATGTGTGCATGTTGTGTTTAGTACTTGGGAATGCAATAAATAATGTTTGTGTGTTCTGTAACTTCTAGAGTGGTGTGTGTGTGTGGGATTACCCTTAACAGAGATACGGGGTGACAGTCTGCTTTGGGAAAACCACTGGCACTCAAAGAGAGAGAGATTGCAACTTTGTTGTCTGTATCGGTTTCTGTATGTGACAGAGGAGGGAGTGTTATACTTATTTTACTAAGTCACATCACCCAGTTATTCCAACTCAACCCTCTGTCTCAGTAAACACTGAAGCAGGCATTCACGGTCTTTTACCCAAGATTCTACCAGCCTGGAGACTGAGACTGCTAGATTGACTGGCATCTCCTAGTTTGAGTGGTTGACATACGTGGCCAGTGTTCAGTTAGCCATCATAGCCCATTACAAACCATTAAATGTTCTCCATCGTTCCTGCGTCAGCTCCTTACCGATGGCGATGCCATCTGGTCTCGTCAAGCTGTACCAGAACGACTCCCTATAGACGATGACTAGTGTTTGATGGAGTCACACTGTACACACAGAATCACAACACATCTGTGTTCTACTATACACTGCTCCTATCTTCTCCAGCAGTCTACCTCTCTCATATAGGCTCTCTCTCTCTCTGACACGCACTCTCCATTTTCAGTCTGTCTTAAGCTCACTTCATTTCTTACTCCCTCGCTCTCCCTCCTCAACAGCCCAGTCTTTCAAGCTAGTGCTGACAACGAGTGGCATGATTACTTTCCAGGAAAGGAGAGCAGACTAAAAGAGGAGAGCAGACCCTTTTAATGAGCAGGTGCAGAGAGAAAGAGACAAAGAACAAACAAATGAGAAAGGATGAGTGTTTCACAAAAACAAACCATCAACGTTGTGATTAACCAGCAACCAAACAAAATAAATATTCAGATATAATGTATTAGAGCCACAATTTGGAGTCTGTTTCAGCCCAAAAGCAGCCCCACTACTTGGTTTGGAACAGAACAAGCTAAACATACAACCACTCAATTTAATTGACAGAGCTGCGGATGCAAGGACTGACAGTCCATGCAGTCAAAACAGAAACAATCCGTTAATACATTTGGAGTTTGATAGGGTCAAACAGTTGTACTGAGCTCATGAGGTATTCATAAACAGTACATGGACTTGGTAGGAAGTGTAATACTTGGTAACATATTGGATACCACAAGCTTATCAGCAAGGGTATCACTGGAAGCAGATATAACTCAATGTGCAACACAGGAGAAGATAGCAAACTGTTTAAACCACCGTACATGGTGAAGTTGGCTGTCAGACTAAGTTATTGTTGTTGTCTTGTGCACTGGAGCCCTATGAGATATGATTCACCAGGCTTGCTCCCATTTTTCATGCCCTGTCCTTCTATATTACCCCGTGCCCAGAAAGCTTACCCCCCCATTTTACCATCTCCCCTCTTTCCCTTCTCTATTCTGAGTTAAACATGATCTCTCCTTTCTTGAATAGTTAAAGCGGTAACTGGGGGTATATATATTAATATTTTAAGTTATCCTCTTGATTCCCTTGTTAAATAGTTAAAGTGCATCCTCTTCTGGCTCCTTTTCAATGTCAGCAGAAAACTTTAACGGATTTCAAATGAATTAGATATAAATAGATATACTTAACTGACGAACCGACAAACACGCACTAACACACACAGAACTACTGTAGACAATCCATCATTTATAGCCACTATAGATTTGAAACATTAAAGGGATACTTCGGGATTTTGGCAATGATGCCCTTTAGCCCCGAGTCAGATGAACTCGTGAATACCATTTTTATGTCTCTGTGTGCAGTTTTAAAGGAATTTGCTAACTAGCTTTAGCACAATTGCTGACTAGCGTTATCGCAATGACTGGAAGTCTACGGGAACTTCTAGCATTCTAGCTGTTCCTGTAGACTTCCAGTCATTGTGCTAATGCTAGTTAGCATTTGTTCGCAAAACTACCTCTAACTTCCTTCACACTTAACGCAGAGATAAAAATGATATCCACGAGTTCATCTGACTCTGGGGAAGTAGATACATCCCGAAGTATCCCTTTAATGTTTCAAGCCTATAGTGCCTATAAATAATGAATTGTCTGCAGTATTTGTGTGTGTGTCGGTTCGTCAGTTAAGTATATCTAAACAGTGTGTTTGCCTACTCATTCATTTGAAAGCAGTTATCCTCACAGTTTTCTGCTGCTATTTAAAAGGAGCCAGAAGAGAATGCACTTTAACAATTTTACTGCCAGAATCCCTTAATAATACATTGCCCAAAGTATCCATTAAAACTAACCATATTTCATTGAATTTTATTGAGCAAGGATAATCCACTCAGTAACACTTGCCACTGTTTTCTTAGGAGTTCTGGGATCAAAGTCCAGGCAGATAACTAGTCTGAGATTGGCACTTTACACCTCCCTTCTTCTTACTGGGGATGATAGTCAACACAGAACAACACACATGACCAGAGTCTATTATTTACTCCAACCCCTAGGATTCAAAACTTAACTCCACAGACTATATCTAGCTATGGTTGTTTAAAGTCTACCTCTCTACAACTCAACAAAATCTGAGCTCCTCCACATCCATTATAAAGCCAGACACTTTCAGTCACATCTTTTATCAAAATATATTATTGTCAACTGCACCATTTTCTTGATGTGCGAGAATACAATCTTATGATTCAGATTCTGACATTTCAGAAACTCTATTAATCTAAAAAGCTTTACATTTTCCAATCCGCTTTAAGCAGCACTACCCTTTCCATTTAGGTCCACATCTCTTCAGAATGGCTGAACAGGGGAACAAAATACAAAACCATAATGTACGAGTTGCTATGGCAACTCCCAAGGTTAAATTGTGATTGTTATCGGAAGCCTTGTTGTGGTAAATTGACCTTTTTTGCATTCCAGTTAACCCTGAGATAAACATTATAAAAAGATCACGCAAGACACCCGAGCACGCACGCACGCACGCACACAGGTTTAAGATTAGAGCTGCTGTGGCTGTCTGTCATTCGATAGTGGACCTCAAAGTGAGTACCAGTGACATGAACCTAAAGAAGTCTGTGGGTTGTGTGTAGTACATGTGACTCTTTCGATTAATAATGCATATTTATTTGTGGTGTGACATTCAGTGAGTGGTGTGTGTGAGTGTGTATATATGTGCTTGCACAGAGAACAGTGTTATGTCAGTGTGTGTGTTAGTGCACACATGCCAGTGCATGTTTAGCAGGATAGTGTAGAGGGTGAAGTGTGGGATGCGAGATCCACAGTCCCATTGGAATGTGAAAGGAAAGGAGTGTGATCCTCCATCATCATCCAAAGCAGCCAGCTGGGCCTTGTTACTCACGCACGCATGCACGCAAGGACGCACGGACGCCACACACACACGCACCAGCAGTCACTTAAACCATGTTGGCTGGTGTTTCCAACTACAGCCACTTAAATTATTAAGTGAGGGCATGTTGATTACACCGCGGCATACAGTTACACACAGTAAGACACACACACGTTCACGCGCACACACACACACACACAAATGTGATGGGATAATGGAGAGGGGGAGGAGGCTGCAGTGCCTTTGTTCTCTCTGGGGATTGTAAATATTTCATTAGCGGAAACCAAGCTCTGTGTTTCCATCTCAGGGGTCTTTCCCCAGCCCTCTACCACTTAACTCCTCTCTTTCCTCCCTTCCACCCATCTGGTTGACCCTCTGAAGGGCAAAGGGCTCAACATAGTTTCTAAAGCTGAGCCAAATCATCTCAACACCACACCCTTCCCTCTCCTAACCCTGGATGTGTTGACTGAACATCAGGAGGGCAACGCCAGAGAGATACCAGTTCCTCTTCCTGTACAGCCTTGCCAGCACAACCAAAACACTACTAACTAACCATCCATTCAAGGAGAGAAAGATCACAACAGCAACCGATTTCACAGTTCAGGCTGTGTGTGTTACAACAATGTCTTGGAGTTAGTAGCGTATGTGAGAGCGAGCGAGTGAGAACGAGAGAGCGAGTGAGAACAAGAGAGCGGGTGGGGGGGTGAGGGAGATAGCCAGGGGGAGAGAGTGAGAGAGAGCGCAAGGGATGGAGAAAAGGAGCAAGAGAGAGAAGAGTATGTGTGATTACATAAAGGCTCTGGTGAGAGCACTAGCCCTTAGCCCTGCAATCGCTACTCTCCGAGGTAACGCTATTTCTGCTCAGGTCTTATTCATGATAAAACAGAGGAAATGGGTGTGTATGTACGCGCACAGGTCCCACGCATGAAAAAGCGGGTCTGGAAATCAGGGTGCATTGCATGGCTCCAGAGAAAGACCATAGCGATGTGACAGAGTGGAGGAATAAGTGGAGGGACCTCCTATCATCCTTATAAGTGCCAGACTCCCCAGCGTGCCTTATCATATTAGTGTGATTACACTGCATGATTTATATGCTTGCCAAGCCTCCCCTGCTAAGCAGACTTTCTGCACATCACAGTCCCGTAACTCTTTCTGACACACATATCTTCGTCACAACTGGGGTTGTAAAGTGATGGTACATTACTGGAAACTTTTGAAGTTTGCCAGTAAACTACCCGAATTGTGGTATCTTTCAAGGATTTAATGTAATCTATCACAAGACATGTACAGTGGGGCAAAAAAGTATTTAGTCAGCCACCAATTGTGCAAGTTCTCCCACTTAAAAAGATGAGGCCTGTAATTTTCATCATAGGTACACTTCATAGGTACACTATGACAGACAAAATGAGAAAAAAAATCCAGAAAATCACATTGTAGGATTATTTATGAATTTATTTGCAAATTATGGTGGAAAATAAGTATTTGGTCAATAACAAAAATGTATCTCAATACTTTGTTATATACCCTTTGTTGGCAATGACAGAGGTCAAACGTTTTCTGTAAGTCTTCACAAGGTTTTCACACACCGTTGCTGGTATTTTGGCCCATTCCTCCATGCAGATCTCCTCTAGAGCAGTGATGTTTTGGGGCTGTTGCTGGGCAACACGGACTTTCAACTCCCTCCAAAGATTTTCTATGGGGTTGAGATGTGGAGACTGGCTAGGCCACTCCAGGACCTTGAAATGCTTCTTACGAAGCCACTCCTTCGTTGCCCGGGCGGTGTGTTTGGGATCATTGTCATGCTGAAAGACCCAGCCACATTTCATCTTCAATGCCCTTGCTGATGGAAGGAGGTTTTCACTCAAAGTCTCACGATACATGGCCCCATTCATTCTTTCCTTTACACAGATCAGTCGTCCTGGTCCCTTTGCAGAAAAACAGCCCCAAAGCATAATGTTTCCACCCCCATGCTTCACAGTAGGTATGGTGTTCTTTGGATGCAACTCAGCATTCTTTGTCCTCCAAACACGACAAGTTGAGTTTTTACCAAAAGTTATATTTTGGTTTCATCTGACCATATGACATTCTCCTAATCTTTTTCTGGATCATCCAAATGCTCTCTAGCAAACTTCAGACGGGCCTGGACATGTACTGGCTTAAGCAGGGGGACACGTCTGGCACTGCAGGATTTGAGTCCCTGGCAGCGTAGTGTGTTACTGATGGTAGGCTTTGTTACTTTGGTCCCAGCTCTCTGCAGGTCATTCACTAGGTCCCCCCCCGTGTGGTTCTGGGATTTTTGCTCACCATTCTTGTGATCATTTTGACCCCACGGGGTGAGATCTTGCGTGGAGCCCCAGATCGAGGGAGATTATCAGTGGTCTTGTATGTCTTCCATTTCCTAATAATTGCTCACACAGTTGATTTCTTCAAACCAAGCTGCTTACCTATTGCAGATTCAGTTTTCCCAGCCTGGTACAGGTCTACAATTTTGTTTCTGGTGTCCTTTGACAGCTTTGATCTTGGCCATAGTGGAGTTTGGAGTTTGACTGTTTAAGGATGTGGACAGGTGTCTTTTATACTGATAACAAGTTCAAACAGGTGCCATTAATACAGGTAGCGAGTGGAGGACAGAAGAGCCTCTTAAAGAAGAAGTTACAGGTCTGTGAGAGCCAGAAATCTTGCTAGTTTGTACGTGACCAAATACTTATTTTCCACCATAATTTGCAAATAAATTCATAAAAAATCCTATACTTTTTTGCCCCACTGTATGTGGCCCTTGTGCACTTCAGATTATCACAGGTGTCTGTAATTATCTCTGGACATCTATGTGGCCTCATCACAAAAACAGATAATTATTAAATAAGATCCTTTTAAAATACAAAAACTAGAATAACAAAGTTGTAAAACATTATCCTAAATATAAACCATCAACTTAGTTAATAGCACTGTGTTAAATAATGGGGTTTCGGCATGAAATTTTTTCCTTTTTTTTACTCACTTATTTGACTGTCAGTGTGTATTTGGTGCTAATGTTTTGGTGTCAAACCGGTGGTACTTGTGAAGAAAGTCTATAGTTGGACGAGTTGCAGAGGTAATTGATTGTCTCTTAAACCATATGGTCTACATACTGGAAACTAACAGACAATATGGACAGATAAAAAAGGAATATAATACAGTAACAGTCAAAAGTTTGGACACACCTACACAATGAAGGGTTTTTTATTTGTACTATTTTCTACATTGTAGAATAATAGTGAAGACATCTAAAGCTATGAAATAACACACATGGAATCATGTAGTAACCAAAAAAAGTGTTATATCAAAATATGTATTATATTTTAGATTCTTCAAAGTAGCCACCCTTTGCCCTGAAGACAGCTTTGCACACTTTTGGCATTCTCCGAACCAGTTTCATGAGGTAGTCACCTGGAATGCATTTAAATTAACAGGTGTGTCTTGTTAAAAGTTAATTTGTTTTATTTCTTTCCTTCTTAAATGCGTTTGAGCCAATCAGTTGTGTTGTCACACGGTAGGGGTGGTAAACAGAAGATAGCCCTATTTGGTAAAAGACTAAATCCAAATTATGGCAAGAACAGAATAAATAAGCAGAGAGAAATGACAGTCCATCATTACATTAAGACATGAATGTCAGTCAATGCGGAACATTTTAAGAATTTTCAAAGTTATGATGAAACTGGCTCTCATGAGGACCGCCACAGGAAAGGAAGACCCAAATTTACCTCTGTTGCAGGGGATAAGTTCATTAGAGTTACCAACCTCAGAAATTGCAGCCCAAATAAATGCTTCACAGAGATCAAGTAACAGACACATCTCAACATCAACTGTTCAGAAGAGACTGCATGAATCAGGCCTTCATGGTCGAATTGCTGCAAAGAAACCCCTACTAGAGGACACCAATAATAAGAAGAGACTTGCTTGGGCCAAGAAACATGAACAATGGACATTAGACCAGTGAAAATCTGTCCTTTGGTCTGATGAGTCTTTATGAGACGCAGAGTAGGTGAACGGATGATCTCCACATGTGATGTTCCCACCGTGAAGCATGGATGAGAAGGTGTGATGGTGTTTTGCTGGTGACACAGTGAGTTATTTAGAATTCAAGGCACACTTAACCAGCATGGCTACCACACCATTCTGCAGCGATAAGCCATCCCATCTCATTTGCGCTTAGTGGAACTATCATTTGTTTTAACAGGACAATTACCCAACACACCTCCAAGCTGTGTAAGGGCTATTTGACCACGGAGAGTGATGGAGTGCTGCATCAGCTGACCTCGCCTCCACAACCACTCGACCTCAACACAATTGAGATGGTTTGGGTTGAGTTGGAGCGCAGAGTGAAGGAAAAGCATCCAACAAGTGTTACACATATATGAGAACTCCTTCAAGACTGTTGCAAAATAATTCCAGGTGAAGCTGGTTGAGAGAATGCCAAAAGTGTGCAAAGCTGTCGTAAAGGCAAAGGGTGGCTACTTTCAAGAATCAAAAATATATTTGGATTTGTTTAATACTTTTTTGGTTACTACATGATTCCATATGTGTTATTTCATAATTTCTACAATGTAGAAAATAGAAAAAATAAAGAAGAACCCTTGAATGAGTAGGTGTGTCTAAACTTTTGACTGGTACTGTATATGAACACATTTTTTTAAAGTTATTCAAGTATAAATTACCAAAGTTATGATTTGGTATTTTTGGGGCATTTTATTAGGATCCCCATTAGCTGTTGCAAAAGCAGCAGCTACTCTTCCTGGGGTCCACACAAAACATGAAATAGTACAGAACATTAATAGACAAGAACAGCTCAAAAACAGAACTACATACATTTGGTAGACTGCCATAGATTCTGTTAATTACCAAAATTATTGAAGATTCCGGTGGCATAGGCCTCAGTGAATGTCCAGCCTTTCTTTTTATCAGAAAACTAACAAAAACCCTGCTCTCCTAATCTTCGTCCCTTAAGGACCACCTGTCTAGCATAACTTGCAACTCACCCAGGGTGAAAAACAATCTAAAAATGCAAGCAATGATCAACTTTTAGAGATGTAGAGACTCCATCGATTGGGATGTTTAATTTGCTTTCTTTAGTACAACTCACCCTTCTCATTTGCAAAGTTGCACAATGTCTCTGTCTCTCTCTCCCTCTCATGCACTCCACCTCCATCTCACCTCTTTTGCTGTCCCTCTCCCCCTTTCTCTCCAATCCTCCTATATTCTCCAGGGAGACACATTGGCTCTGTGAAATTAACTGTTTATGGCCCATCCCCTGCTGTCCCAGGATGCTGTGAGGAGGTGTGTGTGGAGACACTAAGCACCTCTCCTGTTCCTCCATCGATCAGAACAAACTAACACACACCCATGCGCACACACAAACTATTGATCAGTGGGCCTACCATCTCCCAAACCAACACCACTCTCTGATCAGGGAAGAGTTATTTCAAGGGGGCTCAGGGACGATGATGAGAAACCATTAACCAAATCAATGTGTGTGTGTGGTGTATTATGTGAGAGATGTGCAAGGGGGGCAATGGCACCTCTTGGTAGGATATAAATTGATTCAATTAAAGAGAATCTCATAATACATCATTAGCACACACAAACAGGCAAACCATGACCAAGTTCATAAAGAGGCTTCAATTGTGCGATTAGAGCCAGATGACAAGTATGGTCATGACCTGTGTCTATGTAGAACTAACACTGGGGAGAGGGGGCTAGGGAGAGAGGCTCATCACTAACACTGGGGAGAGGGGACTAGGGAGAGAGGCTCATCACTAACACTGGGGAGAGGGGACTGGGGAGAGAGGCTCATCACTAACGCTGAGGAGAGGGGACTAGGGAGAGTGGCTGCTCACTAACTCCGAGGAGAGGGGACTAGGGAGAGAGGCTCCTCACTAACACTGAGGAGAGGGGACTAGGGAGAGAGGCTCATCACTAACACTGGGGAGAGGGGACTAGGGAGAGAGGCTCCTCACTAACACTGAGGAGAGGAGACTAGGGAGAGAGGCTCCTCACTAACACTGAGGAGAGGGGACTAGGGAGAGTGGCTCCTCACTAACACTGGGGAGAGGGGACTAGGGAGAGAGACTCATCACTAACACAGGGGAGAGGAAGCTAGGGAGAGAAGAGTACAGTCGTGGCCAAAGGTTTTGAGAATTTTCACAAAAAGTCTGCTGACTCAGTGTCTAGTTATTTTTGTCAGATGTTACTATGGAACAATGAAGTATAATCACAAGCATTTCATAAGTGTCAAAGGCTTTTACTGACAATTACATGAAGTTGATGCAAAGAGTGAATATTTGCAGTGTTGACCCTTCTTTTTCAAGTCCTCTGAAATCCGCCCTGGCATGCTGTCAATTAACTTCTGGGCCACATCCTGACTGATGGCAGCCCATTCTTGCATAATCAATGCTTGGAGTTTGTCAGAATTTGTGGGGTGTTTGTTTGTCCATCCGCCTCTTGAGGATTGACCACAAGTTCTCAATGGGAATAAGGTCTGGGGAGTTTCCTGGTCATGGACCCAAAATATTGATGTTTGGTTCCCATAGCCATTTCGTTATCACTTTTGCTTTATGGCAAGGTGCGCCATCATGCTATGAAAAGGCATTGTTCCTGGATGGTTGGGAGAAGTCACTCTCTGAGGATGTGTTGGTACCATTCTTTATTCATGGCTGTGTTCTTAGGCAAAATTGTGAGGGAGCCCACTCCCTTGGCTGAGAAGCAACCCCACACATGAATGGTCTCGGGATGCTTTACTGTTGGCATGACACAGGACTGATGGCAGCACTCAGTCTTCTCTAGACAAGCTTTTTTCCGGATGCCCCAAACAATCGGAAAGGGGAATCATCAGAGAAAATTACTTTACCCCAGTCCTCAGCAGTCCAATCCCTGTACCTTTTGCAGAATATCAGTCTGTCCCTGATGTTTTTCCCTGGAGAGAAGGGGCTTCTTTGCTGCACTTCTTGACACCAGGCCATCCTCCAAAAGTCTTCACCTCACAGTGCATGCAGATGCACTCACACCTGCCTGCTGCCATTCCTGAGCAAGCTCTGTACTGGTGGTGCCCAAATCCGGCAGCTGAATCAACTTTAGGAGACGGTCTGGCGCTTGCTGGACTTTCTTGGGCGCCCTGAAGCCTTCTTCACAACAATTGTAAGCTTGTAAGCTATAACCCTACAGAAATGAAAAATACATGTATTCCCTCCACTTTCCCAGTCACATTCCTCCCTCTCTCCTTCCTTTAGTTCCCGTTCTTCTTGCATTAGGACTTCATTATGTTTTATACGAGTTGGTATCTGATGCCTTCATCCAGGCAGGGAGCTGGGCTAAATTCTGCATCCACAGCATTTTATGAAGATGGAAAAGAGTAGTGTATGTGCATACATTTGTGTACACTATCGTTCAAAGTATTAGAACACCTACTCATTCAAGGGGTTTTCTTTATGTGTACTATTTTCTACATTGTAGCATAAGAGTGAAGACATCAAAACCACAAAATAGCACATATGGAACCATGTAGTAACCAAAAAAAGTGTTAAACAAATCCAAATATATTTTATATTTGAGGTTCTTCAAATAGCCACCCTTTGCATTGATGACAGCTTTGCACTCGCTTGGCATTCTCTCAACCAGCTTCACCTGGAATGCTTTTCCAATAGTCTTGAAGGAGTTCCCACATATGCTGAGCACTTGTTGGATGCTTTCCTTCACTCTGCGGTCAGACTCATCCCAAACTATCTACATTTTGTTGAGATCGGGGGATTGTGGAGGCCAGGTCATCTGATGCAGCACTCCATCACTCTCATTCTTGGTAAATAGCCCTTACACATCCTGGAGGTGTGTCGTGCCATTGTCCTGTAGAAAAACATAGTCTCATTAAGCGCAAACCAGATGGGATGGCGTATCGCTGCAGAATCCTGTGGTTTAACACTTTTTTGGTTACTACATGATTCCATATGTGTCATTCCATAATTTTGATATCTTCACTATTCTTCTACAATGTAGAAAATAGTAAAAAAAAAAAAAAACAACAACCTGTGAATGAGTAGGTGTTCTAAAACCTTTGACTGGTAGAGAGTGTGTGTTAGATATCTATCTATGTGGGTTAACCTTGACCAAGGGCATTGTAGAAGCGTTATCCAACCGTGGGGTCCCAACTCTCAGCCATCTGGTCTGGATAGAGAGTAGTGGATTGTGCTTGGGTCTCAGCATTACCATTGGCAGGCCCATCAGTTACAGCCCCTGAGCTGGCAGTTATACTGGGCCTCTCCATGGCTGGGTCAGGGCCATTAAAAACAAAACACTAGAATCTGCAAATATTGTACATTTCTCCAAAACAAATACTCCAACTCCTCTATGTACTTGCTCCATATTCTGCAGGTGTGTGACAAAACAAGGCAATGCTGATTGATGTGTTTATTCAGTTTCCCTGCCGTAGCTGCTATTTGGTTATTTGTGTTATCACTTATCTGTTCTGAAAATCCAACAACATTCCAAAGATAAAACACAGAGCTGTCTGTCTTTCTCTAAAGCTTTTAGTTCAAAGCTTGTTGATGGTGTCTGTCTTAAAAGACACTGTCTTCTTTAACCTTTATTCAACCACAAAGTCCCTTTCAGATAAAGCATTTATTTCCCACCGGATATACTGAGGCTGACATTTCAGAAAGGCAGACAGAGGCACTGCCTGTGTCTCAGACCTTTACTGAGCGAGCGAGTGAGTGTGTGCGTGTGCATGCGTGTGTACGTGTGAGAGAGAGGTGGGGAGGCAGCCTGACATCAAGGCCGGGAGAGACACACACACCAAAGGGACACAGCAGGGGGTGATGGGAAGGCAGCTGCTCCGAGCGAGCAGCTCCTCTGAGATCCATGTCAGTGTCAGGGAATCAATATGTGTGTGACTGGGTAAAGGCTATCTGTTACACCTACTGTCCCACACTAGCCTACACACCTTTACAAGTCAGACAGTCGGAGAGAGACAGGTGGACAGATGGACGGCAGGATGAACAGACAGACTTACAGATAGTAGGCAGGCAGGCAGACAGACAAGACACACACACACCCTACACGACTACCTACCAGACCGCTTACTACAACACAGACCGTGCTGCCGAAGCACGGTCGATCCACCTGAAGGCTTGAGTTGACCCCAATAATCAGACTACAGCTTGACCACACACTAGTGGACAGTGTGTCTCTCCAGCATCCAGCCCGGCTCGGCCCAGTGTCCAATGAAGCGGACAGGGGCAGGTCATTCTGTGTTGCCGTGTGATTAAAGAGGGCAAGTCGTCACCTTTCCAAGCATTTAATTCCAGCGGGGACAGAGATTAGAGCAGCTAATTGCCTGGCTGGGCCACGGACGTGACACACATACAGTACTAAAGGTGAGGAGGAGGAAAGGAGGGGGGGACACTGTGCAAGGGCTGAAGAGAGAAGTGTGTGTGTGTGTGTGTGTGTGTGTGTGTTTTTAGTTTTACTATCCTTGTGGGGACCAGAAGTCCTCACAACGATTGTAAAACAAGGAAAGTGGGGACATTTTGGCTATTGCCTTATTCCTTGTGGGGACCGGCGAAATGTCCTCACTTTCTTTGTTTTATCATCCTTGTGAGGAATTCTGGTCCTCACAAAGACAGTAAACGCAACGTCCGTTAGGTTTAGGTTTGCAATTTTGAGTTAAGGTTAGGAGTTAAGGTTAGGGAAAATAGGGATTTTGAATGGGAATCAATTGTTTGGTCCCCACAAGGATAGTAAAACAAGTGTGTGTGTGTGTGTGTGTGAGTTTACTGTACGTGCGAGTGTGAGCATGGATGTGTGTCACATACTGATCCCCTCTCCCTGTAAGCCCACTGTAAAACCACCTGAGTGTGGGGATTTAAAAGGGTATTTTTCTCCCAGTTCTGCCAGATGCTATAAAAAGAGGTTGTTATGAATCAGTCTTACCTTGGCCTGGCCTCAATGTCGCGCTGCTGAAAAAGACAAGAGAAACAGCAGTTTAAATACAGGAGACTATAACACAGAACTGTGGTTGACACTGACACAATCAAACATCTACACAGATGGCAAGACCTCACACAGCTGGCATCACATATCAAAAGCTATTCTCAAAGATATCGGTGTGTTACATGAGAGGAGAGTAAATGAGCCCAGTGGTGGATCAGTTCTCTGACAGTAGACACTGTTCACACTTTAATTAGCAGCCACCTCAGTCACCATCTATAGCCAGCCGCCAGCTATAGAGGAGAACCGCAGAGACTAACAAGACAGTACTATACTGTAGCTTCCCCTGGAGGGCCCTGCTAACTCCATCTCTCGGCTCCGTTTCATTAAAACAAATGAAATCAAATGTTGTTATTTGTCACATGCGCCAAATAAAACAGGTGTAGACCTTACAGTGAAATGCATACTTACAAGACCTTAACCAACAATGTTTTAAGAAAATACCTAAAAAAAGAAATAAAAGTAAAAAATAATTAAAGAGCAGCAGTAAAATAACAACAGCGAGGATATATACAGGGGGTACCGGTAGAGTCAATATGCGGGGGCACCGGTTAGTCGAGGTAATTGAAGTAATATGTAATGTAGGTAGAGTGACTATGCATATATAATAACAGAGTGTAGCAGCAGCGTAGAAGAGGGAGGGGCAATGCAAATAATATGGGTAGACATTTGATTAGATGTTCAAGAGTCTTATGACTTCGGGGAAGAAGCTGCTCAGAAGCCTCTTGGACCTAGAGTTGGAGCTCCGGTACCGCTTGCCATGCGGTAGCAGAGAGAACAGTCTATGTCTATGACTAGGGTGGCTGGAGTCTGACAATTTTTAGGGCCTTTCTCTGACACCGCCTGATAAAGAGGTCCTGGATGGCAGGAAGCTTGGCCCCAGTGATGTACTGGGCCGTACGCACTACCCTCTGTAGTGCCTTGCAGTCGGAGGCCGAGCAGTTGCCATACCAGGCAGTGATGCAAACCGTCAGGATGCTCTTGATGATACAGCTGTCGAACCTTTTGAGGATCTGAGGACTCATGCCAAATATTTTCAGTCTCTTGAGGGGGAATAGGTTTTGTCGTGCCCTCTTCACGACTGTCTTGGTGTCCTTGGACCATGTTAGCTTGTTGGTGATGTGGACGCCAAGGAACTTGAAGCTCTCAACCTGCTCCACTACAGCCCCGTCGATGAGAATGGGGGCTTGCTCGGCCCTCCTTTTCCTGTAGTCCACAATCAAGACACAATGAACAGAACTACCCTCCTTCTTCCCACTTAGTTAAAAGTGGACTATTTGATATTAAAATATAAGTTGAATAGGTGCAGAATTAAAATCAATTGTAAAAATAAGAACATATTGTGAGGCTGGGTGGGCCAGATGGGTGGGGTCTAGTTTACTATAGTAACCCAGGTCTGATTGAGACTGGTGAAATGTCAAATGAGTGATATCTACAGTGATGGCATTAATTTCTCTCTCTATGGCTGCGTTTAGACTGGCAGCCAAATTCCCTTGCTTTTACATCTGCATTGCCTTGGCGTTTTAGGCTGTGTTTCTGTATAAGCACTTTGTGACCTCAGCTGATGTAAAAAGGGCTTTATAAATACATTTGATTGAAATCTGATTTTTTCACTTTTGACCAATCAGGTCAGCTCTGATGTGAAAAGATCTGACATGATTGGTCTGGTTTAGGAGCAGGTCAGGTTGAGGCCTGGGTCAACATGGTCAGCACACTGGGCATCTAATGACAAGCTAATGGCTGATTGGACCCTGTCCGAGGCCAGTTTGAGGCCAGGAGGCTTTACACATGATTGTACCCACTGCTTCTACTCTCTATTGTCAAACACTCACTTGCTCACACACAGGCATGCATGTACAAATGAGGAAACTACTGTAACTTGCTCAAACAAACAGCCACACTAATTCTAGTATGCACACTAACACAGATTCATATGGGTGCAAACACATCTCACACAATTCAATGGAACGTGTTAGTCTGTGTATTGGTGCACTGCGGCATGTGAGAGGGTCAGTGTGCATGATTGTCTATCTGTATGGGTATCATTCCAGTCTGTGCACTTTGCTGTGTGTGTGTTTATGCTCTGCGGTGTGTATTTGTCTGTATGCTTAGCTGTGTGTGTTCTGCAGTGTGTGTGTGTGTGTGTGTGTGTGTGTGTGTGTGTGTGTGTGTGTATTCTCTGACTATGTGTGTGGTTGTGTGCATGTGCTATGTGAGACTTTGTGTGTGTGTTCTGTCAGACAGGCTGAGGGATGATTTCCTCCGGGGTGACAGATCAGTGCTCAGTAATCATGGTGGGTGGTGTTTGGAGGGTAAACACAGCGGGCGTACGTCTGTAGAGCTACTTGCCTACCTACCTACCTACCGCCCGCCAGCCCGCCCCGCTCTCTATTGATTTAATGACAGATCTGTAGATTACACTGCAAAACAGGAGCCCATTCATTCTGTAATAAATGTACACAGCAACTGCCATAACAGCTGGCCCATTCTTTATCAGCTTTACCTCTATTTAGGCTAACTGCCTAGCGAGCATTAACACAAACACACACGCACAAGCATCATTCTCCATTTATGCACTGGACTTCTCAAACTAGTATGTATCTTATAGGATAAATTATGGGATTATGTTAATGTTTTTGCCTAAAATTGCAAAACTATCAGATAATTTGGGTAATTAACAAGTCATGTATGACAATCTATGGTAACTTTGGTAATTTACACTTGAATAACATTTAAAAAATTTAGTTTTTCTAAATTGTGTCCATATTTCCCATGAGTTTCTGGAGGATAGACCATATGGTTCAATAGAAAATAGCCTAATTTATGAAAAAAAGCATCTAATCAACAATGGAATTATTTTGAATTAACTCTGCAACTCTTCCAACTATTGACCTTTTTCAAAACTGCCACCAGTTTGGCGACAAAACATTTTCAACAAAGACATATTGACATAGTACAATTCATGCTGAAGCCCTCATATTAAACACCAGTGGCATTCACTAAGTTGATGGTATATATTTAGGATAATGTTTTACAGCTTTGTCATTCAATTTTTTGTTTAAAAACCATGTGATATATTTTACATGTGAAAAGGCAAAACAGAGGGCCAGAGAAAATGACAGACACCTGTGATAATCCGAAGTACCCAAAAGGGAAACTAGATGTCTTGTGATAGATTACCTAAAATCCTTCGAACATTTCCAGTAATATTCACTACGTTTGCCTGATCTAAAGCAAGCGGACTCATCTCAATTATGAGAAGTATGCTTTAGAGAGGGGTTTGAGGAAGGATAATTATCAGGATGATATTATTCCATCCTAAATTATTTCCATAGTCTTATTCTTTCAGATGTGGTTTGTGGTTGCTGGTCTGTTGGTATTCATACAGTGCATTTCTGTTGCTTTCCTCTCTCAGATCTTTTGGCATCTTTTCCATCTTGTAAGTAGATACTGGGGCCACTACATCAGAGAATACAGACGGCAAGAACTGAAACGAGCTCGAGAATGTGATTAGATTGTGTGTATAAATTGGTATTAGGGTCTTCTCTCTAACTCGTTCCCTATCTTGTATCTCTTGCACACACACAAATGTTTATATTTGTACCTCATCATACACACACATATATCCCTAAGGCATCTCAAACACTGTACATGTCTCTCTCTCTCTCTCTCTCTCACTCCTATAGACATCTCTAAGTCACAGCGGGGCATTACTCAGAGCAGAAATTACTTACAGGAGAGAACAAACAGGGCAACCATCACCATTCAATTAGGCCCTTAATGAACTCGGACCACCACGAGCTGATCATTTCACACAGGAAAGCAATCTGCAGGCTGGCCATAGACTGCCAGCCACCCTGACTGGCTCATGCCTGAGAGGCTCCACCAGGGAAGACAATAGTCCAGTCTCCAACAGTTAAACTATAGCAGTTGAGTAATGGGCCAGGAGGATCTTTTAATTTACCCCTGTAGAAATAAGAGCCTTCTTTTAACTAGTATGAGGGAGGGGGAGTGGGTGGGGAGGGGAAGTGTGCATGTGAGTGAGTGAGAATTCATATGTGTATGTGTGTGTAGATGTGTACGTATGTAAATGTCAGTGTGTCACTGTATGAGTGTGCGAATAATGGTGTGGGCGTATGAGAAAGTAACCTTGGCAGGGATTGGTATGTAGAAGAGGAGGTACAGTATTTCCAGCTGGCGTCTCTCTCTCTCTCTCTGTGTGTGTGTGTACCTGACAAGCAGCCAGAGGACATACATAGTTACACTTAAGCCCCCAGCTATGCAGTGCTAAACATGTTTACATCTAAGAAACCACCCTAGTTTTACACTCGCAGCTTCCCAAATAAAAAACCTGGTCTCAGGGCATTTTGTATTATTCTGTGGGTAAATCCGGGACAATCCATTTAGCATCATATGTTACGTTTCATATAGTTTGTATTAATTTGTGGATAACCATCACCCATTTTATATGATATGTTATGAATTACAATTCGTATTACATGTTACGAATTTGCAAATTATATAATATGTTACGAATTTGAAAAACGTATGATATGTTGCAATTCTAGCTAGGTGGCCAACTTTAGCTAGCTGGCTAACGTTAGCGAGGTTAGGGTTAGCTAACATGCTAAGTAGTTGAAAAGTTGCTAATTAGCTAAAATGCTAAAGTTATCAGTGATGAGATTTGAAATCTAAACCTTCGGGTTGCTAAACATTCGCGTTCTACGCCTGCCCATCCACCAAGAACAACCACCCTAATTTCATTTTTGCCTTAAGTAACCATCTGGTCTTATGTAACCATACCAAACATAACATATAATACTAATTTGAGTGAACCGTATTTACATTTACTGTGTTAGCCTGGTCTCATAGACTAAACATGAGTTTAAAAAAAGTGGTGTAAACTGATTTTATCCCTTTGTACTCAGCACCGACCTTATAACTGACCTTATAACTGACCTATATAAATGTTTCATCCTAACCCACCATCATACTAGGATATCTGAAAAGGCACAGCATGTTGAATTACCAATCAACATGCTGTGGCTTTTCAGATATCCTAGTATGATGGTGGGTTAGGATGAAACATTTATATAGGTCAGTTATAAGGTCGGTGCTGCGTTACACACCCAATGATGCACTGATCCAAGATCAGTGCCTACAGTGGTAACATCTACCCTGACAATGGTGGTGTATAAGGGAGAGGTGCCTCACCGCTGGTCTGGGGCATGGTCCTCCCTGGGCTATGGCGGCTACTCCGGCTCCAGGCTGTGCCTCAGCCTGGTCCAGCTGGCCCAGCTGCTGCGTGATACAGGCCATCTCCTCCTGGAGCCGCTCGGTGTGGACGGTGATCTCAGCGATCTTCTCGGCGGCGGCGGCGGTCAGGAAGGCTTCTTTCAGGTCCACTAGGTGGAGGGTCCTCTTCTCCTCCAGACGAACTAGCCGGTGGAGCTCATCAAACTGACTGTTGACATACGCCTCCAACTGCTCTGTAGACATCTAGAGAGGAGAGGAGAGCGAGAGAGCAAGAGAGAAAGCGAGAGAGAGATGGAAGGATGTGAAAGAAGGTGAAGAGATGTGAGGAAGAATAGTAGGATGAAAAGGTGCAACAGTCGCATTGACGGTCTACAGACAGTCGGCCTGAGTCAGTGTTTCCCCTATATCAATTTCTCAAAAAAAGAACAAACACATTTTTTTTAAGTAGTTGAAAAGTTGCTAATTAGCTAAAATGCTAAAGTTATCAGTGTAAACTGATTTTATCCCTTTGTACTCAGCACGAACCTTATAACTCACCTTATAACTGACCTATATAAATGTTTCATCCTAACCCACCATCATACTAGGATATCTGAAAAGGCACAGCATGTTGAATTACCAATCAACATGCTGTGGCTTTTCAGATATCCTAGTAAATATATATTTTTTTGTAAATCGGGATTGTAAAAAAAAATCTGTGTAAACTTAAACAACTAAGACCATCTTCTGTGATGTGGTTCACAGCAGCACTAACAGGTGTGTTGACATGACAACTGCGTTGGGGTTTTGAATGACCCTTGCCCCCCTTTGTTCCATCCTGGCTGAAGATCTAGCTAGCCAGTAACTAGCCAACAACAGACACAGATGAAAAGGGAAAACATAAGTATCTTTACCATAGATGAATATGGTAAACTTTTAATTATATAATACTGGGCCTCCCGGGTGGCGCAGTGGTTAAGGGCGCTGTACTGCAGCGCCAGCTGTGCCATCAGAGTCCCTGGGTTCGCGCCCAGGCTCTGTCGTAACCGGCCGCGACCGGGAGGTCCGTGGGGCGACGCACAATTGGCTTAGCGTCGCCTTGCCTTACTGGGCGCAGTGTGCGCTAACCAGATCCTCTAGATCTGTGTGCGCTAACCAGATCCTCTGGCGCATTGGTGCGGCTGGCTTCCGGGTTGGATGCGCGCTGTGTTAAGAAGCAGTTGGTTGGGTTGTGTATCGGAGGACACATGACTTTCAACCTTCGTCTCTCCCGAGCCCGTACGGGAGTTGTAGCGATGAGACAAGATAGTAGCTACTACAACAATTGGATACCACGAAATTGGGGAGAAAAAGGGGTAAAAATTTTAAAAAATAAAAAAAATAAAAAAAATTATATAATACTGACACCCTACAGTAAAATGTTCCCAACATCTAGCTATTTGAATCACACCACTCCTTCTTTGATGTTGGTTACGGTACTTATTTAAATTAGGGAAGAAAATATCATGGTGTATTAAAATTATGATGTCACGCTATACCATTAATAATCCTGCCTCCTGAATCCAAGTGTTTGATACGGGGGAGACGAGTAATTTTATGATCAAACTTTATCAATGTAAAAGCAACATTCATTATTCATAGGAAATTATCTTTAAAATAGTCAAATGTCTCTGCGGCCAAGAGGAGAGCCACTACAATTTTAGGTCGGAGACTGCATCATTGACTAAGCCCACCACCACACCCACCACCTAAGCCCCATTTTGATCCAGAAAAACACCTGAAGTGGCAAGTTTAAACGTGTATTTGTAGAATATTTTGGGGGGTTTCAATTAGGTAAATGCAGATGGGCAGCCTATTTATTGAATGACGCAATGCTGCATTAGTTGGGATACAGGTTATAAATGCTTTTAAAGGGAAATTATATTTCGGATGGTGTCACCATAATTTAATTTAAATGGATTTTGGTGTAGAATGTCCTTTTAAAAAGTCACCAGAAGTGACCTCAGTTGTTTTACAAATTGATTGGTGTTCACCTGTTGTAAATTCAATTGATTGGACATGATTTGGAAAAGCACACACCTGCCTATTTAAATGTCCCACAGTTGACAGTGAATGTCAGATCAAAAAACAAGCCATGAGATCGAAGGAAGGCACATATCTGGGGATGGGTACCAAAAAATGTCTGCAGCATTGAAGGTCCCAAAGAACACAGTGGCCTCCATCATTCTTAAATGGAAGAAGTTTGGAACCAACAAGACTCTTCCTAGAGCTAGCCGCCAGCCAAACTGCACAATCGGGGGAGAAGGGCCTTGGTTAAGGAATGGACAGATAACCTGATGGTCACAATGACAGAGCTCCAGAGTTCCTCTGTGGAGATGGGAGAACCTTCCAGAAGGACAACCATCTCTGCAGTACTCCACCAATCAGGCCTTTATGGTAGAGTGGCAAGACGAAATCCACTCCTCAGTAGAAGGCACATCACAGCCCACTTGGAGTTTCCCAAAAGGCACCTAAAGGACTCTCAGACCATGAGAAACAAGATTCTCTGGTCTGATGAAACCAAGATTGAAATATTTGGCCTGAATGCCAAGCGGCACGTCTGGGGGAAACCTGGCGCTATCCCTACAGTGAAGCACGATGGTGGGAGCAGCATAATGCTGCGGGGCAGGGACTGGGAGACAAGTCAGGATCGAGGGAAAGATGAACAGAGCTAAGTAGAGAGAGATCCTTGATGAAAATCTGCTCCAGATCACTCAGGACCTCAGAGTGGGGACAACGACCTTAAGCACACAGCCAAGATAACGCAGGAGTGGCTTCGGGACAAGTCTCAATGTACTTGAGTGGCCCAGCCAGAGCCCAGAATTGAACCAGATCAAACATCTCTGGAGAGAACTGAAAATAGCTGTGCAGCGACACTCCCCATCCAACCTGAAAGTATCTGCAGAGAAGAAAGGGGGAAACTCCCCAAATACAGGCGTGCCAAGCTTGTAGCATCATACCCAATAAGAATGAGATACAATAGCCGGACCCCTTCTACTGCCGGTACGGGGCACGGAACCCCGCCGGTCCTTTACGACCGGACTACGACGTGGTCTGCTCGAGGGGGTACTCAACTGGCCCCTACATCATGACGTCCCCTGAATGCCCATCTGCTAGCCGCAGCCCGCTAGCTGTCTAGAGAATATTGGACTGTTAGCTGTATACACCCATCGGACAATTTCTTGGTCCTCTATACCTATTTTGTCAATTGGACTTGGACCCCTCTGCTACTCGGAACCCTACTAATCCATCACGACTGGTTCTATCGACGTCACCGCACACGGAGGCTAAAACAGACTTTTCCTCCATCAAGACGTCCCTCTAAGGCCCCTCTGCTAGCTTGCTAGCCCCGGCCTACTAGCTGTCTGAATCGACGTGTCTCCAGCCAGCCCAACCACTCACTGGACCCCTATGATCACCAGGCTACGCATGCCTCTCCTTAATATCAATATGCCTTGTCCATTACAGTCCTGGTTAGTGATTGTCTTATTTCACTGTAGAGCCTCTAGCCCTGCTCAATATGCCTTAACCAACTAGTTTCACCTCCCACATATGCGGTGACATCACCTGGTTTAAACGTCTCTAGAGACAATATCTCTCTCATCATTACTCAATGCCTCGGTTTACCTTCAATGTACTCACATCCTACCATACCTCTGTCTGTACATTATGCCTTGAATCTATTCTATCGCGCCCAGAAACATGCTCCTTTTAATCTCTGTTCCGAACGCACTAGGTGACCAGTTCTGATAGCTTTTAGCCGTACCCTTATCCCACTCCTCCTCTGTTCCTCTGGTGATGTAGAGGTTAATCCAGGCCCTGCAGTGCCTAGCTCCACTCCTACTCCCCAGGTGCTCTCATTTGTTGACTTCTGTAAGCGTAAAAGTCTTGGTTTCATGCATGTTAACATTAGAAGCCTCCTCCCCGAGTTTGTTTTATTCACTGCTTTAGCACACTCTGCCAACCTGGATGTCCTAGCCATGTCTGAATCCTGGCTTAGGAAGACCACCAAAACCCCTGAAAATTCCATACCTAACTATAACATGTTTCGACAAGATAGAACTGCCAAAGGGGGCAGTGTTGAAATCTACTGCAGAGATAGTCTGAAGAGTTCCGTCTTACTATCCAGGTCTGTGTCCAAACAATTCGAGCTTCTACTTTAAAAAATGTACCTTTCCAGAAACAAGTCTCTCACCATTGCCACTTGCTATAGACCACCCTCTGCCCCCAGTTGTGCCCTGGACACCATATGTCAATTGATTGCCCCCCATCTATCTTCAGAGCTTGTGATGCTAGGTGACCTAAACTGAGACATGCTGAACACCCCGGCCATTCAACAATCTAAGCTTGATGCCCTCAATCTCACACAAATGATCAATGAACCCACCAGGTACAAGCCCAAATCCGTTAACACGGGCACCCTCATTGATATCATCCTAACCAACTTGCCCTCCAAATACACCTCTGCTGTTTTCAACCAAGATATCAGCAATCACTGCCTCATTGCCTGCATCTGTAATGGGTCTGCGGTCAAACGACCAACCCTCATCATTGTCAAACGCTCCCTAAAACACTTCAGCGAGCAGGCCTTTCTAAATCGACCTGGCCCGGGTATCCTGGAAGGATATTGACCTCATGCCGACAGTAGAGGATGCCTGGTTATTCTTTAAAAGTGCCTTCCTCTCCATCTTAAATAAGTATGCCCAATTCAATGTTTTTTAACCATGAACCAATATAACCCTTGGTTCTCTCCCAACCTGACTGCCCTTGACCAGCACAAAAACATCCTGTGGCGTTCTGCATTAGCATCGAATAGCCCCCGTGATATGCAACTTTTCAGGGAAGATAGGAACAAATATACACAGGCAGTTAGGAGGCTATATTCTTCAAGCAGAAATTTGCATCCTGTAGCACAAACTCAATAAAGTTCTGGGACAATGTAAAGTCCATGGAGAATAAGAGCACCTCAAGAGCTGCCCAATGCACTGAGGCTAGGAAGGGATGACAGTGTTTCCCCGATCAACAGACCTCCACAGCAACTCGCCCAAGCCTTCCCCATTTCTCCTTCACCCAAATCCAGATAGCTGATGTTCTGAAAGAGCTGCAAAATCTGGAACCCTACAAACAGACGGGCAAGACATCTCTTTCTAAAATTATCTGCCAAAATTGTTGCAACCCCTATTACTAGCCTGTTCAAACTCTCTTTAGTATCGTCTGAGATACCCATAGATAGGAAAGCTGCCGCGGTCATCCCCCTCTTCAAAGGGGGAGACACTCTAGACCCAAACTGTTGTAGACCTATATCTATCCTGCCCTGCCTTTCTAAGGTCTTCGAAAGCCAAGTTAACAAACAGATCACCGACCATTTCGAATCCCACCGTACCTTCTTCGCTTTGGAATCTGGTTTCAGAGCTGGTCATGGGTGCACCTCAGCCACGCTCAAGGTCCTAAACGATATCATAACCGCCATTGATAAGAGACATTACTGTGCAGCCGTATTCAACAACCTGGCCAAGGCTTTCGACTCTCTCAATCACCACATTCTTATCGGCAGACTCAACAGCCTTGGTTTCTCAAATGATTGCCTCGCCTGGTTCACCAACTACTTCTCAGATAATAGTTCAGTGTGTCAAATCGGAGGACCTGTTGTCCAGACCTCTGGCAGTCTCTATGGGGGTGCCACAGTGTTAAATTCTCAGGCCGATTCTCTTCTCTGTATAAAACAAAAATGATGTCGCTCTTGTTGCTGGTGATTCTCTGATCCACCTCCACGCAGACGACACCATTCTGTATACCTCTGGTCCTCCTTTGGACACTGTGTTAACTAACCTCCAGAAGAGCTTCAATTCCATACAACTATCCTTCCGTGGCATCCAACTGCTCTTAAGTGCAAGTAAAACTAAATGCATGTTCTTCAACCAATCGCTGCCCGCCAGTCCAGCATCACTACTCTGGATGGTTCTGACTTAGAATATGTGGACAACTACAAATACCTAGGAGTCTGGTTAGCCTGTAAACTCTCCTTCCAGACTCACATTAAGCATCTCCTTTCCAAAATTAAATCTAGAATCAGCTTCCTATTTCGGAACAAAGCATCCTTCACTCATGCTGCCAAACATACCCTCGTACAACTGACCATCCTACCGATCCTCGGCTTCGGCAATGTCATTTACAAAATAGCCTCCAACACTCTACTCAACAAATTGGATGCAGTCTATCACAGTGCCATACGTTTTATCAACAAAGCCACCACTGCGACCTGTACGCTCTCGTTGGCTGTCCCTCGCTTCGTAGTCATCGCCAAACCCACTGGCTCTAGGTCATTTACAAGTCCCTGCTAGATAAGCCCCGCCTTATCTCAGCTCACTGGTCACCATAGCGGCACCCACCCATAGCACGCGTTCCAGCAGGTATATCTCACTGGTCACCCCCAAAGCCAATTCTTCATTTGGCCGCCTTTCCTTCCAGTTCTCTCCTGCCAATGACTGGAATGAACTTCAAAAATCACTGAAGCTGGAGACTCATATCACCCTCACTAGCTTTAAGCACCAGCTGTCAGAGCAGCTCACAGATCATTGCACCTGTACATAGCCCATCCAACGACCTCACCCCCATACTGTATTTATGTATTTATCTTGCTCCGTTGCATCCCAGTATCTCTACTTGTACATTTATCTTCTGAACATCTATCATTCCAGTGTTTAATTGCTATATTGTAATTACTTTGCCATGCTATGTATTGCCTTAACTCCCTTATCCTACCTCATTTGCACATGCTGTATATAGACTTCTTCTACTGTATGTTTGTTAGCCTACCTGGTTAAATAAAGGTGAAATAAAAATAAATACAATTTTTAAAAGAATCAAGGCTGTAATCGCTGCCAAAAGTGCTTCAACAAAGTACTGAGTAAAGGGTCTGATTTTTTTAATCTACAGTTGAAGTTGGAAGTTTATTTTCACTTAGGTTGGAGTCATTAAAAATCATTTTTCAACCACTCCACAAATTTCTTGTTAACAAACTATAGTTTTCGCAAGTCGGTTAGGACATCTACTTTGTGCATGACACAAGTAAGTTTATCCAACAACTGTTTACAGACAGATTATTTCACTTATAATTCACTGTATCACAATTCCAGTGGGTCAGAATTTAACATACGCTAAGTTGACTGTGCCTTTAATAAACAGCTCGGAAAATTCCAGAAAATTATGTCATGGCTTTAGAAGCTTCTGATGCTGAGGCTAATTGACATAATTTGAGTGAATTGGAGATATGGATGTATTTCAAGGCCTACCTTCAAACTCAGTGCCTCTTTGTTCGACATCATGGAAAAATCTAAAGCAATTAGTCAAGACCTCAGGATAAAAGGTGTAGACCTCCACAAGTCATTCATCCTTGGGAGCAATTTCCAAACGCCTGAAGGTACCACATTCATCTGTACAAACAATGGTAAGTATAAACACCATGGGACCACGCAGCCGTCATACCGCTCAGGAAGGAGACGCATCCTGTCTCCTAGAGATGAACGTACTTTGCTGCGAAAAGTGCAAAAAAAATACATTATTTTTTTAATTTTACCTTTATTTAACTAGGCAAGTCAGTTAAGAACAAATTCTTATTTTCAATGACAGCCTAGGAACAGTGGGTTAACTGCCTGTTCAGGGGCAGAACGACAGATTTGTACCTTGTCAGCTGGGGGATTTGAACTTGCAACTTTTTTGGACTACTAGTCCAACGCTCTAACCACTACGCTACCCTGCCGCCCCCCCAAAAAATAAAATCAATCCCAGAACAGCAGCAAAGGACCTTGTGAAGATGCTGGAGGAAACAGGTACAAAATAATCTATATCCACAGTAAAATGAGTACTATATCAATATAACCTGAAAGGCCGCTCAGCAAGGAAGAAGTCACTGCTCGAAAACCGCCATAAAAAAGCCAGACTACGGTTTGCAACTGCACATGGGGACAAAGATCATACTTTTTGGAGGAGTGTCCTCTGGTAGAATGAAACAAAAATAGAACTGTTTGGCCATGATGGCCATTGTTATGTTTGGAGGAAAAAGGGGGAGGCTTGAAAGCCGGAGAACACCATCCTAACTGTGAAGCTCGGGGGTGGCAGCATCATGTTGTGGGGGTGCTTTGCTGCAGGAGGGACTGGGGTACTTCACAAAATAGATGGTTCATGAGGAAGGGAAATTATGTGGACATTTTGGAGCAACATCTCAAGACATCAGTCAGGAAGTTAAAGCCTGGTCGCAAATGGGTCTTCCAAATGGACAATGACCCCAAGCATACTTCCAAAGTTGTGGCAAAATGGCTTAAGGGCAATAAAGTCAAGGTATTGGAGTGGCCATCACAAATCCCTGACCTCAATCCCATAGAAAATGTGTAGGCAGATCTGAAAAAACATGTGCGAGCAAGAAGGCCTACAAACCTGACACAGTTACACCAGCTCTGTCAGGAGGAATGGGCCAAAATTCACCCAACTTACTGTGGGAAGCTTGTGGAAGGCTACCCGAAACATTTGACCCAAGTTAAACAATTTAAAGGCAATGCTAACAAATACTAATTGAGTGCATGTAATCTCCTGACCCACCGGGAATGTGATGAAAGATATTAAAGCTGAAATAAACCATTCTCTCTACTATTATTCTGACATTTCACATTCTTAAAATGAAGTGGAGATCCTAACTGACCTATGACAGGGATTTTTACTAGGACTAAATGTCAGGAATTTCAATGTATTTGGCTAAGGTGTATGTAAACTTCCGACTAACAGATTAGATAGATAGACATTTTCTGTTGATTAAAACAACATGAAATTTAACATAAATACAGTGTGGACATTGTTAATGTTGTAAATGACTAGTGTAGCTGGAAACAACTTATTTTTAATGGAATATCTACGTAGGCGTACAGAGGCCCATTATCAAGAACCATCACTCCAGTCTTCCAATGGCACAATGTGTTAGCTAATCCAAGTTGATCATTTTAAAAGGCTAATTGATCATTAGAAAACCCTTTTGCAATTATTTTAGCACAGCTGAAAACTGTTGATCTGATTAAAGAAGCAAAAAAACTGGCCTTTACTCTTGTTGAGTATCTGGAGCATCAGCATTTGTGGGTTTGATTACGGGCTCAAAATGGCCAGAAACAAATAACTTTCTTCTGAAACCCGTCAGTCTATTCTTGTTCTGAGAAATGAAGGCTGTTTCATGTGATTGCCAAGAAACTGAAGCTCTCGTACAATGCTGTGTACTAGTCCCTTTACAGAACAGCTCAAACTGGCTCTAACCAGAATAGAAAGAGGAGTGGGAGGCCCCGGTGCACAACTGAGCAAGAGGACAAGTGTCTAGTTTGAGAAACAGATGCCTCATAAGTCCTCAAGCTTCATTAAATAGTACCCGCAAAACACCCGTCTCAAAGTCAACAGTGAAGAGGCAGAGTTCCTCTGTCCAGTGTCTGTGTTATTTTGCCCATCTTAATCTTTTCATTTTATTGGCCAGTCTGAGATATATTTTTTCTTTGTTATATTTTGTCTTTTTCTTTGCAACTCTGTGTAGAAGACCAACTTCCCGGAGTCGCCTCTTCACTGTTGACGTCGAGACCGGTGTTTTGCAGGTACTATTTAATGAAGCTGTCTTTTTAGAATAAGGCTGCAATGTAACAAAATGTGGAAAAAGTCATGGTGTCTGAATACTTTCCGAATGCACTGTAGACATAAAACTGTGAACAGTGACCAAGACGGGGAGAGCGAGTGCATAAATGTAGAAGTAAAAAATACATGAGGAGACTATAAAAGAATAGAGGATGATGAGGTAAAAGAATAGCACCAGACGGTAGCAGAGAGGGAGAGGTATAGCGAGAGATCGACACACAAATAGCAAAATAAATCAGGACCATGAAAGAAAGTGAAAAAAAGAAAGAGTGAAAAAGGGATGGGTGAGTAACTGCCAGGCCTCAACCTCCGCTTGCTTTTTAACAGTCTCTCTATATTTCTTTCTTTCTTTCTCTCTGTCTCTCTCTGAGTGGTGCATCTCCTCCCCAGGCTCTCCTCCACGGTGCCAGGCTGTAGATAGAGACCTCAGAGCCCATCTGCACCGCCGCCATGCCATCTGTTTGGCTTTCAGGGCAATTGAACTCCAAACTGAGATTGCATTTTAATCAATTTCCCAGCTCCCCAGGCTTCTGGGCTCTCTTTAGCTACGACTCATTAGAATACGACACCTTCACTAGCAGGCCCCTCGCTGGGACGCCTCCAACGCAACATGCCAACATAGACGGTGATGCATTGAGGAGTTCCAGCCAGCCCCCTACCAAGGTCTCCTGGCACCCCCTCTGCCCCTGAATGCCCTCATGTCACCTTACCTGTCCTCAACATCTCTCACATTGCCTCCTATCTTTACCTCCTTTCCCTCATCCCTCCCCCTAACTGCTCCTGTGGAGCAGTCTCACAGAAGTTAGCATAGCTGAGGCCATTGGATGAGGCCATTGGAGACCAAAGTCTTGTCAGTAGCTGCCATTTCTGCACAAGCAATCAGATTCTCCAAATTACCCCCCAACTCAATAGAGAGATTTAAAACATTTAATTAACTTTTTTTGTATGGGGGGATAGAAACATGCCCATCACTCATTCAGATTCCAGGAAAATCGAATCACAGCAAATTAGTAGGCATGGAGTCACTGTACCGAATCTAAAAGTCGTTTTTTCAGTCCCAGCTATCCCATTAGCTTTAACACAGATCAAATTGAGAAATAAGATCATCCATTGAAGAATTAAAAGGGAAGGACATTTCAGTCAGCATAGCTTGCAGCAAGGTTCTTAGGTCATGTCCCTAATGCAAAAACATGTCATCAATCTGGCACAGTTGACACATTCTCTCACCACCTATCCCATCCTCCAGGCCCTCGATTGAGCCCCCTGCCCTTTCCTGCTGGGTCCCCACGACCCCTGCACCAGATGGGGGACATGCTCCTAGCACTGCCCCCCTGTTTGTGGAGCATGGCCCTCTGCCCTTGGACCTCTCTCCCTGGATGGAGCTAAGCATCTGCCCTGATAGTGAGAGGGGAGTCAGCCATCCATGCTAATCTTCATTTACACTGGAGCAGACCGAGGCCTTCAACTGGAGACACCAGAGAGAGCGGGTACAGGACTTGATGATGAGAAAGAGCGAGAGAAACAAAGAGAGAGAGAGGCAGGGAGAGAGAGGACACACTGGCAAGGCCATGAGCATTAGGCCACTGTGCCTCCGAGGCTACACAAAGACAGAGAACGACTGCTAGGAATCAAAATGTTACAGAGGAGAGTAGTGGGTTTGACTAAATATAGTAAACTTCTTAGACATAGGCCATGAGAGAGAGAAATAGTGCTGTGCACATGACTTCAGAAGTCTAGACACTCCAATGAAATTAACATCAGACAGTGGCTCCTTTGGGATTAAAGATTCAGAAGGTGCTACCAATTAGTACAGATAGAGAATGCTAACATTGAGCCAACACTCTTTGGACCAGCAAAACATCACATTCTCATAGCTGACAGCTAAAGCCTGTACGTGTTTACAATTGTATTTGACCATCACTTGAACTCGTAGTCATGCATACATTAGAAATCAAATCAAAGTTTACGTGTCACGTGTACCGAATACAACAGGTGTAGGTAAACCTTACAGTGAAATGCTTCCTTACAGGCTCCAATCAATAGTGCAAAAAAGGTATTAGGTGAACAATAGGTAGGTAAAGAAATAAAACAACAGTAAAAAGACAGGCTATATACAGTAGCGAGGCTACATACAGACACTGGTTAGTCTGGCTGATTGAGGTAGTATGAACATGTAGATATGGTTAAAGTGACTATGCATATATGATGAACAGAGAGTAGCAGTAGAGTAAAAGAGGGGTTGGCGGGTGGCAGGACAATGCAGATAGCCCGGTTTGCCAATGTGCGGGAGCACTGGTTGGTCGGCCCAATTGAGGTAGTATGTACATTAATGTATAGTTAAAGTGGCTCTGCTTATATGATAAACAGAGAGTAGCAGCAGCGTAAAAGAGGGGTTGGGGGGCACACACAATGCAAATAGTCCGGGTAGCCATTTGATTACCTGTTCAGGAGTCTTTTTGGCTTGGGGGTAAAAACTGTTGAGAAGCCTTTTTGTCCGAGACTTGGCACTCCGGTACTGCTTGTCATGCGGTAGTAGAGAGAACAGTCTATGACTGGGGAGGCTGGGGTCTTTGACAATTTTTAGGGCCATCCTCTGATGCCGCCTGGTGTAGAAGGTCCTGGATGGCAGGCAGCTTAGCCCCAGTGATGTACTGGGCCGTATGCACTACCCTTTGTAGTGCCTTGCAGTCAGAGGCCAAGCAATTGCCGTACCAGGCACCAAATGAGGGGGAAATAGGCTTTGTCGTGCCCTCGGACCATTCTAGTTTATTGTTGATGTAGACACCAAGGAACTTGAAGCTCTCAACCTGCTCCACTACAGCCCCGTCGATGAGAATGGGGGGGTGCTCGGTCCTCCTTTTCCTGTAGTCCACAATCATCTCCTTAGTCTTGGTTACGTTGAAATATTTAGCATCAGCGTTTCCCCTATATTCATTCCTCCCCTGCTGCAACAAATATGTGACTCGATTCAGAAAACTAGGCATATGTCGCACATCATTACTTCACAGGAGAGCCATTTGAATGTAAACATAAAAAATCTATCAAAATGAGTTTCTTGGCAGAAATGTCTTCTGGAACATGTGAACTTTCATGTGCTGCAATAATAAACTTGTATTCCATCCATAAATACAAATGAAATGGTTAAATTACGAGCCTAGTTTGTTTAGCCACGGACAAAGACAGGAACCTTACCACTAGCCATGATTGGCTGAGATAATGGATGGGCTGGACATGCCGGGAGATGAGCTTGGATTGGTCTGCCATGTAGCATGCTTCTGTCTGTAAAGTGAGCTGTTCAGTATGTGCTGATAGAAAGGACTAACACGCCGTTTTTGAAAAGTATATAATGTTAACCATCGAGAATTACAAAAATGTTGCTACTTTTCCTCAACAACATTGATGCCCTGAATTTAGCAGGCGCTATGGACAGATCAGTTGGAAAAAGTGATGGGCTACTTTCTGCATACGGTGAGTGGGAACTGGAGTGACTTGACAAAACAAGATGTAGCTACAAACAAAACTGAGGTTCCAGTCTGCCGTGAAGCATTCATCCATGTATACAGGTAAGAGACTAGCCACATATTCAGATATACGCTTCTAATTTTATCAGAAAGTTGTTGATCTATGAAGTAAAAGTATTTGAATCAGAAATCCATGCGCATTGCTAGTTAGTCTAATGTTAGCTAGCTAACACTGAACCTAGATTGTTAGCTTTAGCATCCTGCGGATTCGTACTACAGCTATGACAATGCTTGTATTGGTAGTAGTACGAGTTCGGATTATGCCGGTTCATTGTTTAGCTAGCTAGCTACATGTCTAAACAAAAAGACTCCACTTCGGACAGATTATTACATGACTCATCAAATTAGCCAGGTGTATCTGGGGGTGATTACAGCCATCTATTGTACTTCATGAACATGTGTACATGGCTAGACAATAGTGACCCATCCACTTAGCTAAACATGGCTGGGGGGTGGTTATAGAATTTCCTTCATATGGCCCATCAATTTTGTGTGTTGAGTAAGTGTCATCTAATAATTATAAAATATTTCTAAAATATTTTTATCTGGACACTGTTTTTGATATTGCTACTATGCAAGTCACCATTTCAGTGAACCATTTCTACCTTCCGTATCCTTTGCATGTGACAAATAAACATAGATTATATTGTATATACTGTGTGTTTACCACATGGCCTCACATGTGAATCCTTAATGAGATGGGTGGGGCTAAGGCTTAAGAGGGTATGAAAGATGCTGAAAGGGTGTAGACAAAGAAGAACTCTCCAGTAGGTGTAGCAAATTATTCAAGGGCCATTTTCTCAAAAGTGGGGTTACAAGTTTATCAACTTTCAAAGCAGAATTACTTCCCATTGTTCCTCAACTGCAGTGTATGATATACCATTTACTAGCTCGGAGTCATTACTTTTATCCATTGTAAAAAATACTATTTCAAATTTGGCTACATAAGACCGAATCGAGGAGGTTGGTCACATATGTATATATTTTTTAAAGGGATTGTTGTTGGCTCAATGACAGGAAGCCTATGGGAACTGCTAGCATGTAATTGTGCTAACACTAGTAGCAATGCACCCAGGTGCTAACAACTTTAAAAGTGAAAAGCACCACATTAAATGTAGGAGCACCAGAAAATAAGATTTTCTAAATTGACCGAGAAACAGCCTATATTGGGTCAATATGAATTCTACTCACTGGGCACAGACATCAATTCAAGGTCTATTCTGCGTTGGTTCCACATAATTTCATTGAAATTACATGGAAACAACGTTGATTCAACCAGTGGTTTATTATGAAGCACATGTTGTGCCCTATAAACTAATGTGTAACAATGTAAAGACATGAGTTTATTATAAAAGCTAAATTGCTTATACAAATACCTGGAATTGAAAATGCAAAGTCATTTGTGAAATATTAGGTTTCTACATGGTGTAAAAACACTATTTCCCTGCATTATTTTGAAAATTGTACACGTCCCCTAAAAACATAGTGATGATGACATGCAAGAGATCTGTCAATCATTCATTGCCATGTCTATGATCATTGATCTCCTGAAGAAGCTATCCCTTTAACTTTCTTTCTGTGCTCCAAATGTTTGGCTATACTGGTAAATCTACCAGGTTATTAACTAGCTAGCCAATGAGGTAACATGACTGAACAGAGTGTAAACAAATGGTTAGACCATGCGGTCCCTGAGATCCGCTATAGGAAGAAAAAAAATTTTGAGTCGGTAATAATGGGTCAGATCTTTAGACCTGGTTGGGTTAAAAGCAACACTGAGCAAATCATAAATGAAACATTAAGGTCTGTACACTTGTTGTAAAACTTTCTGTGCAGATCATCTCTCTCTATATACTGTAGGTCCGGCTGGTGCTTATCCCCAGTGCCAGGCTCTGCGTACTGTTTTTACAAGGCCTAAAAAGCATTAATGGAACATTAGGACTAAATGGCTTTGAACGGTCTATCCCTCCCTCTGGCAACAACGGCCCTGCTCTAAACACTTTTCCAGAGAGATCCAAAGCCCCATTCTTCTCTCTCTCTAACTCTCACTCTCTGTTATCGGCATTTCTCTGCAAGCAATCACATTCTCCAAATTACCCACTAACTCAACAAAGGAGAAGTACATTTTTTTTAATGTACTTTCTCCCTTTTTCCCTCTAAAATAATGTACAAATGGGGAAAGCAAGAGAGGGAGAGTGAGAGAGAGGGTCAGAGAGAGGGAGAGAAGGAGAGGGTCTGTGACATCGGCTGTGAAAGAACGTCAGCTACAGTGAGCTCCTGTTTAATGATACATACGGTAATTAAATTAAAATGCTGTGAAAAGAGAGAAAGAAGGATAACTGGAGGTAGAGGCAGATAGAGAGGGAAATAGAGAGAGAAATACTTGAAATCAGTCAGAGCCCATTGCCCTTTATGGTTGTGAGGTCTGGGGTCCGCTCACCAACCAAGACTTCACAAAATGGGACAAACACCAAATTGAGACTCTGCACGCAGAATTCTGCAAAAATATCCTCCGTGTACAACGTAGAACACCAAATAATGCATGCAGAGCAGAATTAGGCCGATACCCACTAATTATCAAAATCCAGAAAAGAGCCGTTAAATTCTATAACCACCTAAAAGGAAGCGATTCCCAAACCTTCCACAACAAAGCCATCACCTACAGAGAGATGAACCTGGAGAAGAGTCCCCTAAGCAAGCTGGTCCTGGGGCTCTGTTCACAAACACAAACACACCCTACAGAGCCCCAGGACAGCAGCACAATTAGACCCAACCAAATCATGAGAAAACAAAAAGATAATTACTTGACACATTGGAAAGAATTAACAAAAAAAACAGAGCAAACTAGAATGCTATTTGGCCCTACACAGAGAGTACACAGCGGCAGAATACCTGACCACTGTGACTGACCCAAAATTAAGGAAAGCTTTGACTATGTACTGACTCAGTGAGCATAGCCTTGCTATTGAGAAAGGCCGCCATAGCCTGTATTCTCTTGAGAGCCATGTCTGCCTATGTGCTCACTGCCCACAAAATGAGGTGGAAACTGAGCTGCACTTTCTAACCTCCTGCCCAATGTATGACCATATTAGAGAGACATATTTCCCTCAGATTACACAGATCCACAAAGAATTCGAAAACAAATCCAATTTTGAAAAACTCCCATATCTACTGGGTGAAATTCCACAGTGTGCCATCACAATAGCAAGATTTGTGACCTGTTGCCACGAGAAAAGGGCAACCAGTGAATAACACACACCATTGTAAATACAACCCATATCTACGCTTATTTATTTTATCTTGTGTCCTTTACCATTTGTACATTATTAAAACACTGTATATATATATAAATATATATATATATATATATATATATATATATATATATATATAAATATATATATATATATATATATATATATATATATATATAAAATATGACATTTGTAATGTCTTTATTGTTTTGAAACTTCTGTATGTGTGATGTTTACTGTTAATTTTTATTGTTTATTTCACTTTATATATTCACTTTATATATTATCTACCTCACTTGCTTTGGCAATGTTAACACATGTTTCCCATGCCAATAAAGCCCTTGAATTGAATTGAAATAGCCCATCACCATATTTTTTTTAATGCATTTCTGTCTGTTCCTGGCCTTCCCTGTAACGGCTTTCTTCGGTAGAAGGAGAGTCGGACCAAAATGCAGCGTGGCTATTGCAATCCATGTTTATTTAATAATAAAGAAACACAAACTTTACAAAAAACAATAAACGTAATGTGAAAACCGAAACAGCATAAACTGGTGCAAACTGACACTAAGGACAGGAACAACGACACATAGGACAATCACCCACGACAAACTCAAAGAATATGGCTGCCTAAATATGGTTCCCAATCAGAGACAACGATAAACACCTGCCTCTGATTGAGAACCACTCCAGACAGCCATAGACTTTGCTAGATCACCCCACTAGCTACAATCCCAATACATACACACCAAAACCCCAAGACAAAACACACCACAATACAAAAACCCCATGCCACACCCTGGCCTGACCCAATACATGAAGATAAACACAAAATACTTCGACCAGGGCGTGACATTCCCGTGACAGCTTTAATGTGTCTACTGCTCTTGTAGATTTTCTGAAGCAGGGTAAAGAGATGGAGACAGATGGTATATATACTGTATGTATTACTAGGTGCTCCTGAAACGTAGTGATTCCTCACAAAACCCAGACAAAAAAAAACATTTTTAATGATTTGGTGGGTTTTCACAAAATGTAATCCATCGAATAGTCCTTTGGAGGAAAGAATGTTGACATTTTTATCTAAAAACAAAATTGAGAATAATTGATCAAAGTTGGCGTTTTTATGACATTTTGGCCACACCCAGGCCTTCGAATCAAATTTTATTAGTCAGATGCGACGAATACAACAGGTGTAGGTAGACCTTACAGTGAAATGCTTACTTACGAGCCCCTAACCGACAATGCAGTTAAAAAAATATGGATAAGAATAAGAGATAAAAGTAATAAGTAATTAAAGAGCAGCTCCTTATTAAAAAAATAACAATATATACAGGGGGGTGGCGGTACAGAGTCAATGTGCGGGGTCACCAGGTAGTTGAGGTAGTATGTACATGTAGGTAGATTTAATTAAAGTGACTATGCATAGATGACAACAGAGAGTGGCAGTGGTGTGGAGAGGGGAGGGGCAATGTCTTAAGAGTCTTATGGCTTGGGAGTAGAAGCCTCTTGGACCTAGACTTGGCGCTCCGGTACCGCTTGCTGTGTGGTAGCAGGGAGAACAGTTTATAACTAGGGTGGCTGGAGTTTCTGACAACTTTTAGGGCCTTCCTCTGACACCGCCTGGTATAGAGGTCCTGGATGGCATGAAGGCCATACCCAGGCCTTCTTTAAGAGAGTCTATAATGTTTAACCTATAGATGATACAAAGCATAAATTGGTGTCATATGAAGATTTAGCGCCTGCTATGCAATGAGTATTTTATTCAAATATAATAATTGTTACATTAATTAATGGCTATGGAAAAATAAGCACATTTTTCAATAAATTACACTCCATGTGCAAATCAAAGTTCCAAAGTGGGATCTCAGCTAGTTTCAGCTAGTTTTAAAGAGCAAATTCCTAAAAAGCAAGTAATCCCTTTGAAAATGGCCTGTGGCATCGATATGGGTCAGTAACATATATTCTCGTGTCGAAACGTAGTTTGGAACGTCCGTGCGTCACAACAAGTAAATGAAGGTTGCGTTTGGGTGAACAATTATGACAAGAAATCATGCCCCGTTATGCCAAGCTCCATATGCAAATCACCCCTCTGCCCTTCCCTTATGATTAGGGCTCCGTTGTGTCATCTCCCCCAACACGCTCAAAGGATCACTGCCATTAGAGACTGAAAACCCAAATACGTATTGACCATGCCTCTATGGTGTGCATGCTCTGCCGAAGGACCCTAGTATGCAGAATAGGTGCTTGGAGTTCGTCGGCCCCTGTCTGCACCAGTAATGCTAGCTTGGTGTGCAACGACCCGTGGTGGTTAATTATAACCAGAGATACTAGAATATAATGCACTCTCTGGTATAATTGAGGACTACATGAAAAGGCGGGCAGAACAGGCCACCATTAACATTGACGGGCTGTAGTTGAGCGGGTCGAGAGTTTCAAGTTCCTTGGTGTCCACATCACCAACGAACTATCATGATCCAAGCACACCAAGACAGTCGTGAAAAGGGCACGACAAAACCCTTTCCCCTGAAAAGATTTGGCATGGGTCCCCAGATCTTCAAAAAGTTATACAGCTGCACCATCGAGAGCATCCTGACCTGTTGCATCACCACCTGGTATGGCAACTGCTCGGCATCTGACCGTAAGGAGCTACAGATGGTAGTGCATATGGCCCAGTACATCACTGGGGCCAATCGTCCTGCCTTCCAGGACCTATATAATAGGAGGTGTCAGAGGAAAGACCATACAATTGTCAGAGACTCCAGTCACCCAAGTCATAGACTGTTTTCTCTGCTACAGCACGGCAAACGGTGCCGGAACGCCAAGTCTAGAACCAAAAGGCTCCTTAACAGCTTCTACCCCCCCATTGCTGAACAATTAATCAAATGACCACCATTATTTACATTTGTGACCCGATTCAGGAAACTAGGCAAGTCATGACTTCACAGGAGAGCTGTGTGAAAGTAAAACATTTTTTTCAGCAGAAATGCCTTCTCGACCATGTGAACTTTCATGTGCCTTAATATCAAACTTGTATGCCATCTATAAATATGAATAAGAGTTCAATTACAAGCATAGTTGGTTTAGCCACAGAAAAAGCAGGCAACCTTCCCAATAGCTATAATTGGCTGAGATAATGAGTGGGCTGGACATGCCGAGAGATGAGTTTGGATTGGTGTGCCATATAGCACTCGTCTGTCTATTGGAGCTGGTCAGTATGTCTAGGTAATCGTGTCAAACGCAGCTTTAAAAAACAAATTGAGCTCAGGTTCATCATGTTTCCATTGATCATCCCTGAGATGTTTCCACCTGTGGTTTGGAAAGGCACACACCTGTCTATATAAAAAGGTCTCACAGTTGACAGAGCATGTCAAAGCAAAAACCAAGCCATAAGGTTGAAGGACTTGTCAATAGAGCTCAGGGACAGGATTGTGTTGAGGCACAGATCTGGAAAGGGGACCAAAACATTTCCGCAGCATTGGTTCCCAAGAACACAGTGGTACCCATCATTCTTAAATGGAAGAAGTTTGGAACCATCAAGACTCTTCCTAGTTCTGGCTGCCCAGCCAAATTGAGCAATCGGGGAGAAGGGCCTTGGTCATGGAGGTGACCAGAAACCGAAGGTCTCTCTGACAGAGCTCCATAGTTCCTCTGTGGAGATAGGAGAACCTCCACCAATCAGGCCTTTATGGTAGTGTGGCCAGACGGAATCCACTCCTCAGTAAAAAGCACATGACAGCCCGCTTGGCACCTAAAGGACTCTCAGACCATGAGAAGCAAGATTCTCTGGTCTGATGAAACCAAGACTGAACTCTTTGGCTGGAATGCCAAGCGTCACCTCTGGAGGTAACCTGGACACCTGTGGGGATGTTTTTCAGCGGCAGAAACAGGAAAACTAGTCAGGATTGAGGGAAAGATGAACCTGCTCCAGAGCGCTCAGGACCTCTGGGTGAGGGGGTGGGGGGGGTTCACCTTCCAAAAGGACAACAACCCTAAGCCCAACGCCAAGACAACGCAGGAGTACGGGCTCCCTACCTGAGCCCGTACTTGAACCCGATCTAACATCTCTGGAGAGACCTGGAAATGGCCGTGCAGCGAAGTTCCCCATCCACCCTGACAGAGAATGAGAGGATCTGCAGAGTGCCAAGCTTGTAGCGTCATACCCAAGAAGACTAGACTGTAATCGTTGACAAAGGTGCTTCACCAAAGTATTGAGTAAAGGGTCTGAATACTTACGTAAATGTAACAACATTTGGAAAAGGTCAAGGGGTCTGAATACCTTCCGAATGCACTGTTCAAACGTCAACATTTTGCCTGTTTTGGTAAAACATAGTCACTGTTCTATTACCAGTGGCAGGTACTATGTGTGTATCTGTTCACAGAAACATGTATGGAGCCAGCACATGGAGAACAATGTGATGAAGTCCAGACTGACAGACTAGCTTGATACTGATGTAACTAAATGGAGAGACCTGGCACTCAGCACTAACATTTTACTAGACAACTGACTTGTATTGTATTTTTTTTGTTATTGATTTGAATGGTATGATTCAATATGGGGAGGGAGAAACCCTGTGTTTTCTGCACCAGGATCAGGGAACCCCTGCTGTATACAGGACACCACACAGGAAGGTGTGTGACATGTTTGCCAAAGTAATTTCATTACCACCAGACAAAATGCCCATAGGCACAGTGTCTGTATCAGCTGGGAATGGTGAAAGGTACACATTGTTTCAGCAGAATACTGCTTCTATGGTATTATATAAAAGGTTGTTTGTCAAGGACACATCCAAGAAACATCCACATCAAACCACACCCCCAAACCAACTCACGCTTGGCTTCTGTCATGGCCACCAGCAATTCTTGAGGAGCAAGTTCTGCTTTAAAGTTATTGCCCATTTTATACAGATAATTTCACATAGTAGGCAGTGTAACCAATCCCAGCCCTCTTTTTACATGTATCATTGCACATCCAGCAAAATACCAGCAGAGAGCAACCTTTTTGAATCAATTTTCACATTCACTCTGTTGGTAATGCCTACAAATCGGATCATAACTCTAAAAGTAGCAGAGCCCCCCCTAAAGAAAAAGTTATTGAAATCAAAACACTACTGATATTACAGAGCAAACGATAAAGCTTCATATGACACCAATGTTTGCTTAGTAGCACCTACAGATGAAACACTATGGAGTCTTAAAGGAGACCTGTGGAAGGCCAAATGTCACAAATATGCCAACTTTTATCAATTATTTCTCAATTATGCTTTTAGATACAAATGTCAAATATATGTCAACAATTCTTCCTCCAAAATGGATTATGGATTACACTTTGTGAAACCCCACAAATCAATGGGTCCTGTCTAAGGTGATTGAGCCAGCAACACCACAGAAGGCAGTGCGCCACTGACAGAATTATGCAGAGGAGACAGTAAATAAAAAAAGAGAGAGGTAAATATGCTGACTACCTGCTGCCTTGATCTAAACCTCCCCGCTTCACACAATGTTACCTGCTCTCTGAGACAGACACATAGACACACACAGAGAGACGCCCAGACATAGAGACATGCAGGCAGGCGGTTAGGTATGCAGGCAGGCGGTTAGGTATGCAGGCAGGCGGTTAGATATGCAGGCAGGCACATCCCCCATGCTATCCTAATCCCCTGGTCACCCATTAATATGTATGGGCTGAGTCACAGCATTACTGTGCTTTTTGTATAATATTCCATTCTCCCTGCAGGTATAGTGTGTGTGTGTGTGTGTGTGTGTGTGTGTGTGTGTGTGTGTGTGTGTGTGTGTGTGTGTGTGTGTGTTCCATCCCCCTGCAGAGCATGGAGATATGAGTTAAGAGACGTGAAGATTAAAATCCCCATACCTGAGGCAGAGTACATAATTAAGTAGAGGGAATTTAATAAGTAAACAGCAGCTATGGGTTAAACCTTTTTATCCACTCACCTCCCTGAAAAGCATACACACGCACGCACACACACACACTCCCTTGGGACCATGCTAAAGTTTAATCTCTTCAAACTTCCCCTTCACACACACACCCTTCCCTCTGCCAGCATTAAACTGTAGTAGTCTTGCATAATGAGAAGCTGTGACATTTGAGAGCATGGAGAGGACACACTGACAAATCGACCTAATGGTTCCTGACGCTTCAGCCTGTGAGTGAGGAGGGAAGTGGATTCTCCTGAACAGGCCACACCTCTCTGGTGGGAAGACAGGAGACAAAAGGTCCAGGAAGGCCCAGGGGCAGCATTGGTATTCTAGTATGATAATATGCCAGGGCTGGTATTCCAGTGAGTACCATATTAAACTGATTATGACAGTAGGCAGATTATGCAATAGTCACAGAAACACCTTAATTCTGCTTATATTAAATCGCCATGAGGTCCAAATTGAAGTATGCATATGTCGATTAAAACACCTGGTTTTCTGAGCAATCTCTCAACTTATTAGGACATGTAAAGACCTCAATCAGCGTTCCAGCGGTGTATTTGATCAGCTCATGTGCTACCACCAGCCGAGAGCCTTCCTCTTTAGCACAAGTGAAGTGAGTTCGTAACAACGGAATGCATGTGTCTTAGAAGTAGTTTTCACATACAAACTTTAGATATGTCTGAACTCAGAATCAAATAGGCTTCCCAAACATAACACTGTGGTAGGACGTTTATTTTGATTGGATAAGAGTGCTAGCAGGTAGCCTGATTTCAGATGTGTCAATGTAAATATTAGGGACATGCAAAGCATGTCGTTTTAATCAAACTATTATATTAATCTGACTATCCACAATAATCATATTATTGTGTACATGTAACTGTACTCAGTGACTACTTGCCAATAAGGGTATTACCTTTTCACAGGGTGTTCAAATGAACCTGCTACATTATGGTGCTTGACAGCGGGTCAGCTCTCAGAGGGGACGGCGTCACGCCGCTCCGCTCACAGAGAGAGACATAGTTATGTAACGACACAGCAGAGTGTTAAGGCTGCAGGGTTCGCTGGAGGGCCAGGTTCAACACTGTCTATGGTAAATAAATTAGACCTGGCTGATTAGCAATGACCTCCCGCGTGCGCACGCACGAACACACAGTTTTACTCCCAGTGACTGTGTCCCCGCACTAAGTTATGTAGGGTGACATTAAAGACATTATTTCCAAGGTTGACCGGGGATACAGAAAGTCTATTTGAGTTGCTGTGTGTTAAAATGGGCCAACCTGGCAAGAGGGAGCGCAACTTAGCTACCTGCCAATCCTATATATAGCCTACTGTAGGAACCAACAGCACAGAGGGAAATTATTAATATCACTCTGACCGCTGCCAAATAATCAATCCCATACACTGAACAATAAACTCCTTAGAGGAAAACCTACAGTCACTAACACAGTATAAAGGACTCTGTGCTAAAGGACTCTGTGCTATTTTCTATTTTATTTAACTAGGCAAGTCACTTTAGAACAAATTCTTATTTACAATGACGGCCTACCCCAGCCAAACCTTGACGCTGGTCAAATTGTGCGCCGCCCTATGGGATTCCCAATCACGACCAGTTATGATACAGCCTGGAATCGAAACAGGGTCTGTAGTTACGCCTCTAGCACTGAGATGCTGTGCCTTAGACTGCTGTGCCACTTCTGAACCATCTGCTATGTCTCAGAAGTAAACCAGGTGGTATCCCTGTTACTCCAGTACTGCTCAACAAAGTCATAGATGTCTGTCTGAGAGTTTATGAAGACAGATTTAGGTGGTGATGTCATAAATATCTAGATTTTTAGAAAGGTATGACGCTCCAGAAAGCCAAGTGGAAGCCTTCTCAGTGAACGGAACACAGTGAGTAAATAGGAATAATTGGCTCCCATGTATACTTCCTCCGTCTCATTTAGGATGTAATCTCTGTGTATTCCATCTTTAGCTCACACTAGACTGATGTGTGTCATACTGCCACAGCTGGATTTTGTTCTTAGAGAATTAGGAGAATAAATCAGACTTTCTCGTTCAAAGCAGTGTTCCCGAGGTAGAAACACTGTCGGCCATATTGGAATGTTAGTTGTAATAGTGTGGTTGTACTGACCTCAGGGTTGGTCCACTTGGTCTTGATATGGTCAGCCATGTTCTGTGTGCAGCCCAGCAGGTCATAACCCTCCCTGCTCTGGAGGAGAACAAAGACAACACAGAGACAGACAGTCACACAATTTGAAGTTGGTTTGTTTTTGAATTTTGTAAAATTCCATCACTCCTAGGCTTCATCTATTCCTCAGAGGCAAAATTATGATGATGATTACCCCACTTGGTTCATCACTAATTGGTACTATAATGATACGGGGTGTAAATGGGGCCATGATAATGTCATCTCTCTCCTCTCTGCGTAGTGATGATGATGTGTCATTCCCTCTCCTGCACATTATCCATGATATCTCCTCTGCCCACAGAGAGCAGTCAGTTAGTCAGTTAGTCACGGGATGGTGCGGGCTGTAAAACGCCTGCAGTAAAAAGCCATCTGGGAAGGAATCGCTCCCTAGCCAAACAGACATTGGAATATGTTAATCATATTCAAAAAGAAATAGATGTTGTTTCCATACAAATTATTAATAGGGCTTAATAATTGGAAGGATTTGTCATGAGGTCATTGTAGCCTTTACATGGTGGCATACTATTATTATTTTGACATGAAATCATTGTGTTAAACATATGGAGATAGTCCGCTCAACTTTTAGAAATCCCTAGTGTGTTGACTGGAGGTAGTGTATCCGTGCATGAGAGCTATTAGTCTATTGTAATCATATAATATTACAGACACTACATAAACAATATTGATAGTATTGTTTCTCCTATAGCGGATGTAATTTGCAGTAGAGGACTTAGAATGAGTTACATGCAGGCTGTGTCACTTCACTGTATGCCAGTGGAGGCTCCTCAGAGGAAGAAGGGGAGGACCATCCTCCTCAGTGAATTTCATGAAAATTAAAACGGTAAAACATTGAAAAAGTTATCCTTTTAAATACAACTATACTAAATATAATCACGTCATCAAATAATTGATTAAAACACACTATTTTGCAAAGAAGGTCTACAGTAGCCGTAGCCTCAACAGCTATCTGTAGGGTAGCACCATGGTGTTGCCGGAAGACAGCTAGTTTCCGTCCTCCTCAGGATACATTGACTTCAATACAAAACCTAGGAGGCTCATGGTTCTCATCCCCTTCCATAGACTTACACAGTAATTATGACAACTTCCAGAGGAGAGTCCTCCAACCTATCAGAGCTGTTGCAGAATGAACAGACATGTTGTCTACCCAATCAAAGGGACAAATAATTGATCTAGTACTGAAAGCATAAGCTACAGCAGTGCATAAAATGTGGTGAGTGGTTTACTGAAAGAGAAAGAACGACAGTAGTTGTAAATTTCTTCCAAAATGAAAGCGAAGCAAGAAAGAAATAGAGAGTGTATTTTTTTCTCACTTTGTTTCCCTTACTTAGCTATCAAATGCAGCTAGCAGGCTTAGCCTACTCAAACAGAGGGATGCTATGTTAGCTAGCGGGCTATGACTATCCAACAGAACACTGGAACTCTTCCAAGTCTAGGTAAACTTTGGTTTGACTAATTTATTGCCACCCCGCAGGTGTAAGTGCTTACTGACTTTACACTGTAACGTTACTGCATGATTGTAGCGGGTTTATAAACGCGTTAGTTCTATTGGCTATGCAAACTATGACGTTACTTTAGCTAATATGGTGACTACGATGTAGGCTGTGTGTAGTGGTTTGGCTTGGAAAGGTTTTTTCACCTGGTCACATACAGCTGATGTGCATTGAAATCCACAAGCGAAAGGAAGAGTTGAGAGGAGGAGAGCCCATAGACGCAAGAAGAAATACTGATATGATATGAAAGTGAATGTGATCAGGGGTGTATTCATTTCGCCAATTCTGTTGAAAAATTATTCTTATAACAGAAGCAAACGGACCAAAATGGGGATAAACATACCTGAACTTGTCCAATAGAAACTCTTGTTTGCAAATGTTGGACTAATGATTACACCCTATATCAGCTAGATGCAAGCAGGAGTGTGTAAGGCTGTATGGAATGTCACTGTCTGTCCATGTGTTGCCTCAAATTTGTCTCTCAACCTGTGTGCACCTACATTGTAAACTTTCATTCATAGACTAGGTTGTAGCAACCTCGTGATGGGTATCGGGAAACATTGAGTATCGTGTAGTAGTCTAAACCTATCGCTGATACATTGAACTGGGTGAATGGAACATGAATGACAGTCATCCAATATGCTGTAATAGAAATAAGGCCATGCCGAAGAAAAAAAAACGAAATGCCTCCCTCATCTTAAATGGCAATGACTGCTACTGCTATATGATTTCTATCCATGAAGAATACCTTTGCAGGTCATTTAATCAAGGACACAGGTGGCAAGGATCTCTCTCCCCCTTTACAATAAAATGCAAGTTTAGAACTCTTGTTGGCCGTTGTTAAAAGAGCCTGCATGTTTGTATACACTCTATATACAAAAGTATAAAAGGACACCCCTTCAGAATAGCGGATTATCTTGTGGCTGAATGGAAGCAAGTCCCCCCACATCAATGTGCCAACATCTAGTGGCAAGCCTTCCCAGAAGAGTGGAGGCTGTTATAGCAGCCGGGGGGGGGGGAGAGACCAACTCCATATTAATTGTTAAATTGTGGGACTGTGCTTAAATCCATGTTATTAATGTGGTACTGCGCTTATATCACGTTTATTAACAGTGCTACAATGTAATATCTATGTTATAAACATGGGTTGACAGGTAGTGATCATTCTTATGTGAAGTCATTGCGAGTCCGCCTGCAGGTATGATATTATTTAAGTGCGACTCACCTTTTGCCAGATGTAGGCCTCGCGCAAGGTGATGATCTCATGCTCGCGGTGCTCCCCCTGCACGGCACACACCACACAGATGACCTTCTCGTCAGTCTTGCAGTAAAGAGAACCCTCCTGGCCATGCTCATTACAGCGCAGCCTCTCCACTGTCACCGTCTCCCTCTTACTACCCCCCTCTGGGGCTGCCACCGCCTCTTCATCACCATCATCTTCATCATCAACTTTCCCCTCCCCTTGGACTCTCTCTCCTCCACACGCCTCGTTCTCTTGTACCCCAGTCCCACCGCATGCCCCATTTTCCATCACCTCTTGCCCTGCCCTACGCCCAATCTCTCGAAACCTTTCCTCCCCCTCCCCTGGGTCTCTGTCCCTGGCCGGCTGTTGGGACCGGGCCTGGGGCTGCGCCACTTCCTGGTCGTAGGGCGTCAGTAGGTGTCGTGTGCTGTGGACATGTTTCTCAGCGTGGGTAGAGCAGAAGGCGAAGCTGCAGGTGTAACACACCTGGGTTGCCTGCTGGGCCTCGTCAGGCTCACAAGCGTCACATGACCCATCCATCTGTGGTAACTCCTCCTCCTCAGGTCCTCCACTTCCTCTCCAGGGTTTCCCTTGGTCTGTCATTGTGGTGGGTATGAGTAGGGTGAATAGGGGGCTATGAGCAGGACACCCTGTTGGAGAGATCAGTAGTACAGGACAGAGTATATAAATAGTGGTGACCAGGGAACATACTCACACCAAGCTCTGCAGAAATGTTATGTAGTCAGAATGTTACAGTCAGCTCTTCTAGACATATCACATGTGTTTGGGAGGGACAGACAATCTCTCTCTAAGAAAACAACAGTAATCTACACCTTTAACAAACACATCCTCCTACTGTACATCACCTAAGCAACAGTAACAGGTTGTAGCGACTACTGTCAGAGGGAAAACACAACCCAATTCTTCCACAGGTACTGTACTGGGTAGGTTACTTTCTAAATGTAATCCGTTACGTTACCTGTCCAAAATTGTAATCAGCAAAGTAATTTTTGGATTAACCAAACTCAGTAAAGTAATCTGATTACTTTGGGTTACTTTCCCCTTAAGAGGCAATTAGAAGAAGACAAAGATATATTGCAGGATAAACCAATGTTAGCATTTACATAGCTGGACATAAATCAATGTTGCGTTTTCATTTATGGGTTGGTTATGTAGGCCTCTTATAACCCATTGCTTTCTACTACAGATAATAATACGATTAGGATGTATCGTTCCAAAAATCAAAGTCCGTCAGATTTCCCGTCAATCCAATTAATTTAATACCCCTTGATCTTCAAGAATATTAAATATGGAATATGGAAATATAGACTAGCCAAAGTTTTACCTGAGCATATACACACACATATTTTATATACTCAGTCGGGGTCTCAATTTACTGTTGAGAATTAGAATAGTAGGATACACAAGGTGCAAATTTGAAATGTTGTGTATCAGCAGTTTTTATCTTGTTACGTCACTCAAATTAGCCATGTCAGCTAACAATTTTTTGATTGGTAAATTAGTCTAGCCAGATATCTAAACTATTAATAATGGCCGAATACCTATCGGCACATACCCAGGGGCTCTGACCTCCAGGGAGCCCTCGTTGATTTTGTTAGTCACTCTCACTCAGATATAATTAACATGGCATAAATGATGGCAAAATGTGTAGAATTGCAGGTAATTCGTTTTAAAACTACAACATTTTCTCTACACCCCATGGCAAAATGTGTAGAATTGCAGCAAGTGAACTTCTCTGCCGTCAAGAGGGTGGTGACTAAAGTGTTTTGCCCGAGAGGTGTGTGTGTGTGTGTGTGTGGGGGGGGGCATCCAAAGCTCGCTTAGGGCCTCCAAAAGGCTAGGGCCGGCCCTGAATCATTTACCCAACCAAGGAGAAGTTTTAGAACACCTACTCATTCAAGGGTTTTTCTTTATTTTTACAATGTAGAATAATAGCGAAGAAATCAAAACTATGAAATAACACTTATGGAATCATGTAGTAACCAACAAAAAAAAAGTGTTAAATCTAAATATACTTTTATATTTGAGATTCTTCAAAATATCCTTGACAGCTTTGCACACTCTTGGCATTCTCTCAACCAGCTTCACCTTGAATGCTTTTCCAACAGTCTTGAAGGTATTCCCACATATGTTGAGCACTTGTTGACTCCTCCCAAACCATCTCACTTTGGTTGAGGTCAGGGGATTGTGGAGGCCAGGTCATCTGAGGCAGGTAGGTAGTAGGTAGCCATGCTGCTTAAGTGTGCCTTGAATTGTGTGCCTTGAATTGTAAATAAATCACTGACAGTGTCATCAGCAAAGCACCCCTACACCATAACACCTCCTCCATGCTTTATTTAAATACACATGTGGAAATCATCCGTTCACCTACACAGCGTTTCACAAAGACAAGGCGGTTGGAACCAAAAATCTCCAATTTGGACTCCAGACCAAAGGACAAATTTCCACCGGTCTAATGTCCATTGCTCGTGTTTATTGGCCCAAGCAAGTCTCTTCTTCTATTTGGTGACCTTTAGTAGTGGTTTCTGTGCAGCAATTCAAACATGAAGACCTGATTCACGCAGTCTCCTCTGAACAGTTGATGTTGAGATGTCTGTTACTGAGTGTCTGTTACTTGAACTCTAAGTAGCATTTATTTGGGCTGCAATTTCTGAGGCGTGTAACTCTAATGAATTTATCCTTTGCAGCAGAGGTAACTCTGGGTCTTCCTTTCCTGTGGCTGTCCTCATGAGAGACAGTTTCATCATAGCACTTGATAGGTTTTGCGACTGCGCTTGAAAAAACGTTCAAATTCTTTACATTTTCCGCATTGACTGACCTTCATGTCTTAAAGTAATGATGGACTGTCGTTTCTCTTTGCTTATTTGAGCTGTTCTTGCCATAATGTGGACTTTGTCTATTACCAAATAGGACAATCTTCTGTATGCCAACCCTACCTTGTCACTACACAACTGATTGGCTGAAAAGCATTAAAGAAAGAAAGAAATTCCACAAATTAACTTAACAATGCACACCTGTTAATTTAAATGCATTCCTGGTAAACTACAATTTATGCATATTCAACGGGAATTGAATATGCCACTGCGGCCATCCTTACTTCCAAGTATTTATTCAAGTTGGATAATCTTTGGATGCCGACAGCAGTCACACATTGGAAGACATAGCTTGGACTACGGCCTATAAAAGCGTATTCCTGCTCTTTTCCCACAATCCATCACAGATTTGGTAATAGTGGTCTCTGACTTGTTGTCAGACTCATGTGGAACAAACTTTAACTTGTGCCTTTTTTCAATGCTGATTTGAATGTAATTGAGAAAACAGAAAAATGTTAAAGATAAATATTTTCTTCTAACCCTAGAAGTAATCATCTGTAATCTGATTACCATATTTTTGCTGGTAACGTAACGGATTACAGTTAGGTTTTTTGCTATACGTTACTCACCAACCCGGAGACTGTACCTGCCAAGGTTTACTGTCTTGGTCTGCACACACACTCTTTTTTTGCAGACTTTGCCCCACATACATACATACACAGTCACACAACTACTGAGAATGCATACCCAGCAACAGCACAAGCAAATACACACACTCTCTCTCTGGGCAAGTTCGTTTTCCATGGACCAGTGCCATGGGTGGGTGGAGATTTTACTTAAGGACCAATGGAATTGTATAAAATGTACAAACTTCGCCCACCCCGGACACCGGCCACGCAGAATGAACTCCCTTTCTCTCTTCCCTCCTTCTGTCAACCGTCAGAACTTGACCTTTTTTTAATCGCGTCACTCGTCATCTTTTGCTCCTGTCCCTTTCTTTCATTTCACTCTACAGGAGAGCATATGAGAATGCAGGCTACCCGCACTGCCTGCCTGACACACACAGCAGGACCTAAGCTTCATACAAACCCATTATGTGGCACTATATTGAATCACTCCAATATGGTATCCTTCTGCGCGGAAGGATACTTGGAATGTAAGATTAGTCCCATGTACCGGGTAGTGCAGCTGCCGCCGCACTACTTCCAAATCTTTCATTTCTTGGCTCATTCCAGAGAGGATTTGCTTGGTAAGAGCTCTATATTAGAGAGTGTATAAGCGCAGAAGTATACCCGCTGCTATTCAATACCATGGAGCAGCTAGCTAGCCTCTCCATTTGGGTGCTCTGCTGTCCCCCCACTCAGTTTGACTTGTGTCATCTCGTTCGGGTTTTGTTCTTGTTTTTAAATCACTCGTGACAGTGTACCAACATGGGCAATACTCAGTTTGGTCGACCAGTATTGCGGCGCTGGTGGTTTGTCTTAGTTGTCTGAGGGACTCTGTCCACCAGAACCCTCGCGGTTTTAGCCTTCCGGTTCTGGGACCGCCTACCCTGCAGCCATCTTGCCTAGACTCTTGCTCTTATGTGTTCCACAGTGAACAAGCTATGCAAAGAAGCTAGCTTAATAAGGTGTGACCATTGCAGGACAAAGCACAATTATAAATACACTGTACACTTCCCATAAGTCCTGCCAACACTTTCCTTAAGTCCCTGCATTTATACCAAGAAATAAGCTATAAAAAAGGTGGCTTGAATTACAACTGACCCACACGTATAAAGCAAGAAATAAGATATAAACGTGTGGTAAAATGCCCTGCCCCTTAACGGTCAGACAGTTCACACTCCATGTGTCCACCTTCACATAGTCTGTGTTCAAAATACCCACCTGCATTCTGCGTTCTCCTGTTCTTTCAAGGGTGATCTTCTGAGAACACCTGAAACAGCATATCGTGTAGATTGGGAGAACACAGAGCGCTTAAAATCCCCCAAAATTGAAAGGTACCTCGATGTGACCACTAACCTAAACAGTAAAGTTCATCACGCACCTGGCGTCAACAAAGATATATTGTGTAGCATAAAAGCATGTGGACCCTCCTTCAAATTAGTGGTTTTGGCTATTTCAGCCACACCCGTTGCTGACAGGTGTATAAAAATCGAGCACACAGCCATGCAATCTCCATATACAAACAGTGGCAGTAGTAGAGCTCAGTGACTTTAAACATGGCACCATCATAGCATGCCACCTTCCCAACAAGTCAGATCAAATTTCTGCCTGCTAGAACTGCCACGGTCAACTGTATGTGCTCTTATTGTGAAGAGGAAACATCTAGGAGCAACAATAGCACAGCTGCAAAGTTGTAGGCCACACAAGCACACAGAACGGGACTGCCGAGTGCTGAAGTGGGTAGCAAGAAAAAAATATAGTCTGTCCTAAGATGCAACACTCACCGAGTTCCAAACTGTCTCTTGAAACAATGTCAGCACAAGAACTGTTTGTTGGGATCTTAATAAAATGGGTTTCCATGGTCTGGGGCTGTTTTTAAATGGTTTGGGCTAGGCCTCTTAGTTCCAGTGAAGGGAAATCTTAACGCTACAGCATACAATGACATTCTAGACAATTCTGTGCTTCCAACTTTGTGGCAACAGTTTGGGAAAGGCCCTTTCCTGTTTCAGCATGACAATGCCCCTGTGCAAAAAGTGAGGTCCATACAGAAATGGTTTGTGGAGATCGGTGTGGAAGAACTAGACTGGCCTGCACAGAGCCTTGACCTCAACCCCATCGAACACCTTTGGGATGAATTGGAACGCCGACTGTGAGCCAGGCCTAATCGTCCAACATCAGTGCCCAACCTCACTAATGCAGTTGTGGCTGAATAAAAGCCCCCACAGCAACATCCCAACATCTTGTGGAAAGCCTTCCCAGAAGAGTGGAGGCTGTTATGGCAGCAAAGGGGGGGACCAACTCCATTTTAATGCCAATGATTTTGGAATGAGATGTCCACATACTTTTAGTTGTGTAGCTAGCTACGTCCATTTACAATATACCCAATGTAGTAGTGTTAGCCACTAGTGCTACCAATTCAGTGAAGGACTATGCCAGAATTAAAATATTGAACACAAATACTAAGTAAAGGAACAGAATCAATTTTCAGTAGTTCGCTAAATTAAGCTGAAACCAACCAGAATTGCACAACGAGCAGGCTTACATTGTGATAAATTCATACAACAACCATGCATATTATTAAATTACACCGATGCTCAAGACAGCTTGAACCCTATGCATTGATAACTAATTGATAGGCAATATAATTCAATACAACTACATTAGGTCTAGACTACTTCATCTTAATGTATTGGATTCAAAACAAACACTGGCATATTATAAAAGGAGAACAGGTCCAATTTAATTATATGCATACATAAACAGGAATATCTATTAAATGAATACACCAAATATGATTAATGCCCTTCTCTCTCCTTGCAGGGGATTAGACAGATGAACTGCAGTCCCCAGATGCCCATGCCTCAAAACCAGAATTGTGTGGAGACATCAACACTGGTTATTTCTTATAAAATATTAACCCTGTTGTTTTCCTGTATCTGTGTACAGTATGAATACAACAGGATACATATGGTCCAAAGAAGTGCTTACGTGCATGTTCATTCTCGACAAAGTAATAAGAAATAAAATGAATACCAACCAAGAGTAAATGGCTCAGTAGCATAAACCTTTAATCAACCCCAAGAGACACATCAAGGAGATTAACATTCAAAAGTTTTTAAATACACAGGACATGAGTTTATAGGTTTTTATTCCAACCTTTCACCAACACCTCATTCAACTAATTGTTGTCTAAATTGTAGACAAATAGTTGAACATGGTGTTTGCTGGGCAGTAATAAAATGTGCACACAGTACAGTACCCAGGGGCAGAAATCATTTTAGAAAGAGCTTCATATGTTACAATGAGCTGACAATTCTGCATGATGGAGAATACTGTGTGGATCCACTTCTAACATAGTGACGTTGCACACTGCTGAATAAGTTCCTGACTAAACTCCTGTGATAGGGTGATTTTCCTGGTGGACAGGGGGTCCTCAAGTTCTTCACATCTGTCTGGGTGATGGGGTGGGATGTGTGTCAACCTAAGGAAAACAGAGCAGAAACATAAAGCCAAGGGAGGATAAATTAACCTCACTGCTCAAATGTAAAATGCTAGTTGAAGCTGCTGAGAACCACAACTAGCTTTGTTAATGTGCAATGGTTTTTCATATTCCTTGGCTTGATCACGTTTTAAGTTTTAAAACGTTCATTTCATTATATGCAATGGTGAAACAAGAGGGGGGGTGACAAGAAGAAAGTTAGCTAACGTTAGGTAAACATACTACATGCATGTAGTTACTGATAATTTAAGAATGCACAAATAACTTGCCTGGCTAGCAAGCCTAGACTGAACAGAACACAGTTAGCTGCATTTCCTGCAGTTTTTTTATCCGATGTTAAAATGTCTTGCCTCCAAACCAGTTGGCGCAGTGACTCAACATTTGAATAAAACATTTATATGAAAGTAATTCGTTCAATATTAACAAAATATGGTGAATCAATAAACCTAATACTTACATTTTACAAAGTTATTCCTTATTCGTCTGGAACATTTTCTCCCAAGCAGGAACCTTAGACCCCGTTAATTTAAAAGTCTCGCTCTGTCGCAAGGTGTTATGGGATATCCTCCCCGGTTAACGAAAAAATGTGTTCCAATGCGTTCTTTGTTTTCCAGACTTTTCGCTTATAGAACTTCCGGTAAACTTAGTACATACTTGCCTTTTTGCGTTTTTATGTTTGGACTCGCACTTGAAAATGACAGTTGTCTTACGTACTCGCTATACGCTCTAGATAGAACACGAGTATGCATTTTGGAACTCAGTAATAGTGTATGAGACAAAGGCTGGTACTGTAGGTCCGTAGTAATATTTACGATTATACACAGCAGGGCCTAAACTTAATTCAAATCCGCTATTTTGTTTTCTCTTCTGTTCTCCTTCTCTGTGTTGGGGCCTATTCCCTCCTGGACAATGCTCGGGTATTCTCTCTCCTTCCTGACACGAACAACCAGCACAAACCGGGCTTCGCTGCAACAACAAAAAACAACCATCTTTTCCCCTCTATATCCAGTTCTCTGACTCATTCAAACACTCACTTTTCCCCTGTGAGGCCTACCAGTGGGCAGCTCAGTTCAAATGGGTACTCACTGCTGGTATTTCTGTGAGGCAGGCGCTGCAGTCTCGTTCTCTTTCTGCCGCTCTTCGTTAAACTCTCTGCTGGGGAGAGCACAGACAGTGTTGACGTTAGCTAGCTAGCACTTCCTTATGCAAACTGCCCTGGTCTACTTTCACTTCACAGCTGAAGCTCTGGCTGCATTCACTTCCTTGTTTTCCTCAGCTGCTGGGTATTTATTTTCTCCCCCCTTTCTCTCTTTACTTCCTGGTTCTCTAGCGGCAGCCGGAAAGAGAGACACAGAAGTGGGAGAGAGAAACTATCTTGACAACCGTAAAGGCAGAGGGAGCAGCCCGCTAGCAAACACAGACAACGGAGCAGGATTAGAAGGCTTCAGAGGGAGAGGAAACAAACTCTTCCACCGCTCTCCTCAGATATAGCTAAGAGGCTATTGAGCTTAGGCTCCACATAAGCAGAAGTGTTTGGTCTGTGTTTAGAGTGCTGCCTCCTACTCAATGGTGAAACATAAATACATTTTCCATTAACTAAACCGGTTACGTTGAGTGGCCATGTGCAATTTTAGACGATTGACACGCTGAAAGTCCGCCTCTCCCATCTACTAATTGTTTTTTAGGAGAATACTAACCCACATGGGTGATTGAAAAATGAACAAGGTCCACATTCCAGTCCTGTTGGTGGCGGTAATTCACCTTAAAGTTGGTTGCCAACTGCCATATAGAATTCACAGAAGAAGAAAAATACGAAAACTGAGAGATTAATAAAAGAGAACTAACTAAAAACGATCTAGGTTTCCCCTTTATCTGTGGATTAAATGTCAGATTAGAAAAAATATGACACAAAATGGGTCAAAATTCTACAAAGATCCAGCTAAAAAAAGTACCACATGCATTTCAGGTAAAAAATTAAAAAAAACAACAACCCAATGATTATCTAACAAGACAAATTACCTAGCAACAGCAAGCTTGTCCCCAAATGAATATAGTTGGTTCACAGTTGGTTTTGCTATTTTAACCGGCGTGTCATGAATGCATCTGGTGGGAATAGACAAAATCAACATGCGCATGGTGGAGGATGCATGCACAGAGCCAGTTTGGTCAAGGTGTAAACTGAAATCACAGTCTGAGTGGGCCTCAGAGGATGTGGACAAAGATGTGTTGTCAATTACAAAATATAAAATAACAAAGCCAGACAAGCCACACTGCAAGAGAATAAACAATAGAGACAAAAAAAAGCATTTAGCACAAACAGATGAGAAAATTATATTGTCCAAATCTTTAGTGAGTTCCAGTGGAAAATAAGGGCGGCTAAAAAAATAAATCAGAAGGTCGGATTTCAACGAAGACAACACTTGATATATCGCACTTGGGTAGTTTCACAAGAGTCCCTTTTTGGGTTGTGTAACTTGGTGGGGAATAAAACATTTACCTAATTTGAATTCTGTCATGACCAGCACATTCAACTTAATAAAAAACACATTTCCCATCTCAAGATGTTAAATAAAATAAAACATGTAATTGTTAAAACATTTCTAGCCTGTCTATGGGTAACATTGTTGAGGTGTTACGCTCGACCCACTCAGTTTTTCACTAGAAAGTGGCCAAAAAGAGTAGAACGAGCTCACTTGCGTTTACACTATGATTTGACTATTAGATGTTCAATGTTGATTTTGAAAAAAATATTTAGGAAGGAATAGCTTCACCAAATTAAAAGAGTTCAGTTCACAGTTAACCTTAAATTGAGGGATGAACCCACATGAAATATATAACAATCATCAGGAATAATGTTCTCAAAGCAACAAAGTAACTAGGGTTTTACAAGGATGGTGAAAACCTGGAGAAGGGTGAAACTATGCAGAGGGTTAAGTAAGCTCTAATTGACAAGATATGGCAAGACCACATAACTTACTCACTATAGAACATCATTGCCTTTTTATGCACTTTTTCTCTATGCTTATTCTGACCTTGAACTTTAGTATGAGAATAGCATGCTATTCACCCACTAACCGTTTGAGGTGGAGCACAAATAAATGTACAAATAAATGTAGGTGTGGTGGTGGTCTAAAGATACAACGTATTCGGACCTTCCCTTTAAGCCATTTAAAAGCCAATTTACAGTGCATTCGGAAAGTATTCAGACCCCTTCCCTTTTTCCACATTTTGTTACGTTAATTAAAGCCTTACTCTAAAAGTGATATTAAAAAAATAACAATCCGGGCCTCCCGGGTGGCGCAGTGGTTAAGGGCACTGTACTGCAGCGCCAGCTGTGCCACCAGAGATTCTGGGTTCGTGTCCAGGCTCTGTCATAACCGGGCGCGATCGGGAGGTCTGTGGGGCGACGCACAATTGGCCTAGCGTTGTCCGGGTTAGGGAGGGGTTGGCCGGTAGGGATATTCTTGTCTCATCGCGCATCAGCGACTCCTGTGGTGGGCACCAGCGCAGTACGCGCCAACCAAGGTTGCCAGGTGCACAATGTTTCCTCCGACACATTGGCTGGCTTCCGGGTTGGATGCGTGCTGTGTTAAGAAGCAGTGCGGCTTGTGTATCGGAGGACGCATGACTTTCAACCTTCGTCTCTCCCGAGCCCGTACAGGAGTTGTAGCGATGAGACAAGCTAGTAGCTACTAACAATTGGATACCATGAAATTGGGGAGAAAAAGGGCAACAAAAAAATAAAAAAAACAATCCTCAATCTGCACACAATACCCCATAACGACAAAGCAAAAACAGGTTTTAAGAAATGTTTGGAAATGTATTAAAAATTAAAAATAAAGACAAAAATTATTGACATAAGTATTCAGACCCTTTGCTATGAGACTCAAAATTGAGCTCATTGATCATCCGTAAGATGTTTCTACAACTTGATTGGAGTGCATCCGTGGCAAATTCAATTGATTGGACATGATTTTGAAAGACACACACAACCTTATATAAGGTCCCACAATTGACAATGCATGTCAGAGCAAAAACCAAGCCATGAGGTTGAAGGAATTGTCCATAGAGATCAGTGACAGGATTGTGTCGAGGCACAGATCTGCAGAATTGAAGGTCCCCAAGAACACAGTGGCCTCCATCATCCTTAAATAGAAGAATTTTGGAACCACCAAGACTCTTCCTAGAGCTGGCCGTCCGGCCAAACTGAGCAATGGTGGGAGAAGGGCCTTGGTCAGGGAGGTGACCAAGAACCCGATTGTCACTCTTACAGAGCTCCAGAGTTCCTCTGTGGAGATGGGAGAACCTTCCAGAAGGACAAGCATCTCTGCAGCACTCCACCAATCAGGCCTTTATGGTAGAGTGGCCAGACGGAAGCCACTCAATAAAAGGCACATGACAGCCCGGGACTCTCAGACCATGAGGAACAAGATTCTCTGGTCTGATGAAACCAAGATTGAACTCTTTGGCCTGAATGCCAAGCATCATGTCTGGAGGAAACCTGGCACAAGCATGGTGGTGGGAGCATCATGCTGTGGGGATGTTTTTCAGCAGCAGGGACTGCGAGATTAGTCAGGATCGAGGGAAAGATGAACAGAGCAAAGTACAGAGAGATCCTTGATAAAAATCTGCTCCAGAGTGCTCAGGACCTCGGAATAGGACGAAGGTTCACCTTCCAAAAGGACAACGACCCTAAGCCAAGACAATGCAGGAGTGGATTTGGAACAAGTCTTAATGTCATTGAGTGGCCCAGCCAGAGCCGGGTCTCTCTGGAGAGACCTGAAAATAGCTGTGCAGGGATGTTCCCCATCCAACCTGACATAGCTTGAGAAAATCTGCAGAGAAGAATGGGAGAAACTTTCCAAATACAGGTATGCCAAGCTTGTAGCGTCATACCCAAGAATTCTCGAGGCCGTAATCACTGCCAAAGGTGCTTCAACAAAGTCCTGAGTAAAGGGTCGGAATAGTTATGTAAATGTGATATTTAATTTATTATTTAATTTTTTATTTCTAAATTAGCAACATTTTCTAAAAAACTTTTTTTGCTTTGTCATTCTGGGGTATTGTGAGTAGATTGACTGTTTAATACATTTTAGAATATGGACGTGATGTAACAAAATGTGGAAAAAGTGAAGGGGTCTGAATAATTTCCAAATGTACTGTATGCTTGAAACCGAAAATGTGTCCGAAAGCTTCTTATGGAAGTTGTGACACAATTGCGGAGCCACCGGGAAGCATGCAGAGGCCAAATTGAGCTTGGTACTTCATCACTGTGCGCCTCCCAATTTTAATAACAATGCGTAGGGCTCCATATAGCTCCGCATTGACATGATTCGTTGACAGTAGGTGGGGGCAGGAAGTCCTATATAAACACAAACTCACTTCCTTGACAAGATCTCTGCCCAACAGCTCTGCACTGCTCTGTGAAGCGCAAGCAGTATGAATGCCCTGACTTCTGCAGAGACCATATCACCATAAATGCTGCACGGCCAATGCAGAAGTCAGTTTGACCATGCACAGCCTTTTATTTCCCTAATAATTCGACCACCATTAATAAGTTCTTGCAAATCTGTTAAGGGAATATATATGTTTAAAGTAATGACTAAAAATTCCACCCTGAAATGTATAAGACTATGTGAAATGTATTGGAATTGTAAGACTATATTCCAATAATACATGTGTGGGACAAGTTAAGAGGGAGAAATGTATGGTTGAGAAAACAGAGGCTGGTAGACTACACATGATATCTCTGAAAAAGCTGACAACAGGAGGGCCCTTCCAAGGTCTCTCTAATCTAGGGAGGAGAGGAGAGAATGGCGAGAAACTGCCAAGGCTGGTAGAAAAGTGATAAAACTGTGTGTGTGTGTGTGTGTGTGTGTAGAGGGGGTTATAAAGACTGTTCAAATTTTGGATGACTTTAGAACGTTCTCGTGAATAAAGAACCAACCTTTTGCAGAAGCTGAGTCTTTGCCTAATTATTATTAAACCCAGGGTCTTACAAACCTTGGGGATTGGTCAAAGCTTAAATAATTGTTTAGTTATCATCATTGGGATTGAAAATTCTCGTAACATGGTCCCAAGTGGAAAAGCATCTACTTTATTTTTTCCTGATAGAAATAACACCATTCTCAATGCACTGTAATTTCCAAATTAATACAAACTGTTGAGTAATTAATTTGCATAAGGGGATTGTGAATATAAATTATATAAGCTTACTTTTTTAGATTTATTTATCTTTTGATCACTGGAGACAAATGTGAAACCAGTCATACGGCAGAAAACTGAAACATATCAACTTTCCCACAATAAAGTTTATGAAATGCTGTGCCATTGTCAATCAATCAATCAATCAAATGTATTTATATAGCCCTTTTTACATCAGCAGATGTCACAACGTGCTATGCAGAAACCCAGCCTAAAACCTCAAACAGCAAGCATTGGATATGTGGAAGCACGGTGGCTAGGAAAAACTCCCTAGAAAGGCAGGAACCTAGGAAGAAACCTAGTGAGGAACCAGGCTCTGAGGGGTGGCCAGTCCTCTTATGGCTTTGTCAGGTGGAGATTATAAGAGTACATGGTCATTAAGATTGTTCTTCAAGATGTTCAAACGTTCATAGATGACCAGCAGGGTCAAATAATAGTCACAGTGGTTGTAGAGGGTGCAACAGGTCAGTACCTCAGGTGTAAATGTCAATTAGCTTTTTATAGTCGAGAATTCAGAGGTCGAGACAGCATGTGCGGTAGAGAGAGAGAGAGAGTTGAAAACAGCAGGTCCGGGACAAGGTAGCATGTTCGGTGAACGGGTCAGGGTTCCATAGCCGCAGGCAGAACATTTGAACCCACGGACAGGGCCAACCAGGCAGAATATAACCCCGCAGCCCCCACACCACTATAGGTATATCAACAGACCACCAACTTACTACCCTGAGACAAAGCTGAGTATAGCCCACGAGGATCTCCTCCACCGAAACAAGCCCAAGGGGGCGCAAAAATGGACAGGAAGATCAGGTCAGTGACTCAACCCACTTGTAGTAAGACATTTCTGTCCTACTAGTGTCTGTGTCTTTATTGTCTCCATTCTAGTTCCCTGCAGCTAATCTGGGCGTATTGTCACTAGAGATGACTAGAGCTGACAAATCAGTTCAAGACTGCATTACATACTGTAGACAAGAATGTGTTTTACTAGAGATAGCATAGGAGTAGAACAATCCCTCATTGTCTCAAAATCATCCTTGCAACTGGGAAACTAAGCCAGGGTGGGGTTAAGACAACAACCCTGTGCAGATAACGACCGGATGAACCCAGAGTGGTTTATTATTCCTGTTGGTCTGCATGAGAGGGGCTGAACCAACCACGACGAAGCGATTTTAGTGTCAGCTATATATAGTACTCTGCATTTGTGTAAAGGTTAGGTTACTCGGTCCAAAACTCAAGGGTGTGGGGTCGACCAGCCTCATTATTGCATTAATTAATCAATTTGAAATAAAGATGTTTGTTTGAAGAAATGGCAGTCTCTCTCAGTATGAATTTCCATGACAAGGGACGCACCCCTCCTAGGTAAGGCATGGAAGAGCACTAGTAAGCCAGTTGAACAGCCCCCGTAATAGGGTCAGAGGCAGAGAATCCCAGTGGAGAGAGGGGCTGGCCAGGCATAGACAAGGCAAGGGTGGTTCATTGCTCCAGTGCCTTGTCGTTCACCTTCGCACCCCAGGGCCAGACTACAGTCAATCATAGGACCTACTGAGGAGAAAAGTCTTCAGAAAATACTTAAAAGGTCGAGACCGAGTCTCACATGGATAGAAAGACCAATCCATTCAAAATGGAGCTCTATAGGTTAAAGCCCTGTCTTCAGCTGTTTGCTTATAAATTCTAGGGACAATAAGGAGGCGGGTAGCTGGAGAGTAGAGAATTGCAGAAGTCTAATCTGGAAGTGATAAAAACATGGATTCGCTTTTCTGCATAATTTTTGGACAAACAGTTTTCACTTTTGCAATGTTACAACAATTTAAAAAAGTTGTCCTCTAAATATTCTTGATATGTTTGTCAAAAAAGAGAGCAGGGTCCAGAGTAACACCGAGGTCCTTCACAGTTTTATTTGAGATGGACTGTACAACCGTCAAGATTAATTGTCAAATCCAACAGCAGATCTCTTTGTTTCTTGGGACCTAGAACTAGCATCTCTGTTTTGTCCAAGATTAAAAGTAACATATGCCACCATCCTCTTCCTTAGGTCTGAAACACAAGCTTCCAGGGTAGGCAATTTTGGGGCTTCACCATGTTTCATCGAAATGTACAGCTGTGTGTCGTCCGCATAGCAGTGACATTTGACAAATGACGACACAAAGAGGTAGAATATATAGTAAATAATAGTGGACAATAATATATAGTGGACCATAATATATAGTGAACAATAGTGATCCTGAAATGGAACCTTGAGGAACACCAAAAAGTACAATTGATTTGTCAGAGGACAAACCATCCACAGAGACAAACTGAAATATTTCTGACAGATAAGAACTAAACCAGGCAAGAACTTGTCCATGTAGACCAATTAGGATTTCCATTCTCTCCAAAAGAGTGTGGTGATCGATGGTGTCAAATGCAGCATTAAGGTCTAGAAGCATGAGGACAGATGCAGAGCCTTAGTCTGACGCCATTAAAAGGTAATTTACCACCTTCACGGATTTTTCTAAACATATTTAGAGGAATGGTAGGTTCGATATAGGCCGATGGTTTTTTACATTTCGGGGTCAAGGTTTGGCTTTTTCAAGAGAGGCTTTATTACTGCCACTTTTAGTGAGTTTGGTACACACACCGGAGGATAGGGAGCCATTTATTAAATTCAACAAAGGAGGTTCATGCACAGGAAGTAGTTATTTCAGTAGTTGGAATAGGGTCCAGTATTCAATTTGAAGGTTTGGAGGCCATGACTATTTTCATGAATGTGTAAAGAGATACAGGATTCAGAAACTTGAGTGTCTCCATTGATCCTAGGTCCTGGCAGTTCTGTGCAGACTCAGGACAACTGAGCCTTGGAGAAATACGCACATTTAAAGAGGAGTACATAAGAATTTAATTTTTAAGGACTTTTCATATCAAATGTTATTTGTCACATGCCCGGAATACAACCGTAAGCCCTAAGCCAACAATGCAGTTCAATTAAATACATAATAAACAAAGTAAAAAATATATATTTTAAAAAGTAACACAATAACAACAACGAGGCTTTCTACAAGGGGTACCTGTAGAGAGTCAATGTGTGGGAGTACAGGTTAGTCAAAGTAATTTGCACATGTACAGTTGAAGTTGGAAATTTACATACACCTCAGCCAAATACATTTAAACTCAGTTTTTCACAGTTCCTGACATTTAATAACTAGTAAAAATTCCCTTTTTTAGTGCAGTTAGGATCACCACTTTATTTTAAGAATGTGAAATGTCAGAATAATAGTAGAGAGAAGGATTTATTTCAGCTTTTATTTCTTTCATCACATTCCCAGTGGGTCAGAAGTTTACATACACTCAATTAGTATTTGGTAGCATTGCCTTTAAATTGTTCAACTTGGGTCAAACGTTTCGGGTAGCATTTCACAAGCCTCCCACAATAAGTTGGGTGAATTTTGGCCCGTTCCTCCTGACAGAGTTCGGTTTGTAGGCCTCCTTGCTAGCACACGCTTTTTCAGTTCTGCCCACAAATTTTCTATGGGATTGAGGTCAGGGCTTTGTCATGGCCACTCCAATACCTTGACTTTGTTGTCCTTAATTAAGCCACTTTGCCACAACATTGGAAGTATGCTCAGGGTCATTGTCCATTTGGAAGACCCATTTGAGACTAAGCTTTAACTGATGTCTTGAGATGTTGCTTCAATATATCCACATCATTTTCCATCCTCATATTACCATCTATTTTGTGAAGTGCACCAGTCCCTCCTGCAGCAAAGCACCCCCACAACATGATGCTGCCACCCCCATGCTTCACGGTTGGTATGGTGTTCTTTTGGCTTGCAAGCTTCCCCTTTTTCCTCCAAACATAATGATGGTCATTATGGCCAGCAGCTCTATTTTTGTTTCATCAGACCAGAGGACAATTCTCCAAAAAGTAAGATCTTTGTCCCCATGGGCAGTTGCAACCAGTAGTCGGGCTACTTTATGGCGGTTTTGGAGCAGTGGCTTCTTCCTTGCTGAGCGGCCTTTCAAGTTATGTCAATATAGGACTCGTTTTACTGTGGATATGGATACTTTGTACCGGTTTCCTCCAGAATCATCACAAGGTCCTTTGCTGTTATTCTGGGATGTATTTTCACTTTTCGCACCAAAGTACGTTCATCTCTAGGAGACAGGACACGTCTCCTTCCTGAGCGGTATGATGGCTGCGTGGTCCCATGGTGTTTATACTTGCGTACTATTGTTTGTACAGATGAACGCGGACCACCTTCAGGCATTTGGAAATTGCTCCCAAGGATGAACCAGACTTGTGGAGGTCTACAATTTTTTTTCCTGAGGTCTTGGCTGATTTCTTTTGATTTTCCCATGATGTCAAGCAAAGAGGCACTGAGTTTGAAGGTAGGCCTTGAAATACATACACAGGTACACCTCCAATTGACTCAAATGATGTCAGAAGCTTCTAAAGCCATGACATCATTTTCTGGAATTTTCCAATCTTTTTAAAGGCACAGTCAACTTAGTGTATGTAAACTTCTGATCCACTGGAATTGTGATACAGTGAAATAAGTGAAATAATCTGTCTGTAAACAATTGTTGGAAAATGTACTTGTGTCATGCACAAAGTAGATGTCCTAACCGGCTTTCCAAAACTATAGTTTGTTAACAAGAAATTTGTGGAGTGGTTGAAAAATGAGTTTAAATGACTCCAACCTACGTTTATGTAAACTTCTGACTTCAACTGTACCAAACATAGATCTCAATGGACAACCTCTGCCATGCTTTAAATAAACCTCATTGTGATAGGAAATCACCAGTCCATTTCAATACATACCCCCAACTGTAGGTAGGGGTAAAGTGACTATGCATAGATAATAAACAGCCAGTAGCAGCAGTGTCAATGTAAATAATCTGGGTGGCCATTTGATTAATTGTTCAGCAGTCTTATGGCTTGGGGGTAGAAGCTGGTATTAAGGAACCTTTTGGTCTGAGGCTTGACGCTCCGGTAGCACATGCCATGCAGTAGCAGAGAGAACAGTCTATGACTTGAGTAACTGGAGTGTTTGAATTTTTGGGGGGCCTTCCTCTGACACAGTCTGGTATATAATTCCTGGATGACAGGAAGCTTGGCCCCAGTGATGTACTGGGCTGTTCACACTACCCTCTGTAGCGTCTTAAGGTCAGATGCCTAGCTGTTGCCATACCAGGCATTGATGCAACCGGTCAGGATGCTCTCAATGGTGCAGCTGTAGAATGTTTGAGGATCTGGGGACACAATCTTTTCAGTCTCCTGAGGGGGAAAAGGTGTTGTCGTTCTGTCTTCACGACTGTCTTCATGTGGTTGGACCATGATATTTTGATGGTGATGTGAAAACCAAGGAACTTGAAACTCTCAAACAGCTACACTACAGCCCAGTCGATGTTAATGGGACCTGTTCGGCTCACCATTTCCTGTAGTCCACAATCAGCTCATTTGTCTTGCTCAACGTGAGGGAGAGGTTGATGTCCTGGCACCACACTGCCAGGTCTCTGACCTCCTCCCTATAGGCCATCTCATCGTTGTTGGTGATCAAGCCTACCACTGCTGTGTCATCAGCAAACTGAATGATGGTGTTGGAGTCATGTTTGGCCACGCAGTCATGGGTGAACAGGGAGTACAGGAAGGGACAAAGCGTGCACCCCTACGGGGCCCCGGTGTTGAGGATCGGCATGGCAGTAAGTACAAGATCCAGTGGCAGAGGGAGGTGTTTAGTCCCAGGGTTCCTAGCTTAGTCAGGAGCTTTTAAGCAACTATAGTGTTAAAATGCTGAACTGTAGTCAATGAACAGCATTCTCACATAGGTGTTCCTTTTGTCCAGGTGGGAAAGGGCAACGTGGAGTGCGATTGAGATTGCGTCATCTGTGGATCTGTTGGGGCAGAATGTGAATTGGAGTGGGTCCAGGGTTTCTGGGATGATATTGTTGATGTGAACCATAACCAGCCTTTCAAAGCACTTCATGGCTACCGACGTGAGTGCTATGGGGCGGTAATCATTCAGGTAGGTTACCTTCGCTTTCTTGGGCACCGGGACTATGGTGGTCGGCATGAAACGTGTGTATTACAGACTCAGTCAGGGAGAGGTTGAAAATATCAGTGAAGACACTTGCCAGTTGGTCAGCGCATGCTGGGAGTACACGTCCTGGTAATCTGTCTGACCCTGCGGCCTTGTGTGGTGTTGGCGAAGTAGGTCTCCCTGTTTGCCGACCATCTGGGAGATGTCTCGGTTGGTTGCTGGTTCCATTTTGTGAGGCAATATTCTGTAATGTAGACACAGGGAGTCAGGAAGTGCAGTTAGTGAGTTTAGTGACAAAGGACATTGAATGATACAAAACAAGAAAGTGTCTAAACATGGAAACATAAACAATATTGCCTGGTGGGTGATTCAACGGAGGGCTGTATAAAGGGGAAGTAATCAGGGAGGTGATGAAGTCCAGGTGTGCCTAATGAGGCGTAGGTGTGCAGAATTAAGGGTGCCAGGTGTGCGTAAGGATGGGTTGCCAGGACAGGTGGTTAGTAGACCGGTGACATCGAGCGCCGGAGATTCCACAAGGTTTGGTTGTTGACTTACTATATACTATATGTTACAGGAGGGTTTCCCAAACTAATGTCTATTTTGTGATGTCATTAAAATGATCATACAGACGTTATAACAGAAACATTGTAACTTTAAGACTGTATATATCAGATTTACATCTAAATGTTGTAAAAAATTCTATGATTAAATATTTATTTTTTTAAAGATGGAAATGTGATCTTAGCCTTCTAAATCGATTATTTTTTCTTGCAAACTTTTGCTGACTGTCTAGCTTACATGATTAATAGTGAGCTGGACACCGTCAATAAGCTGTAGGTCCGTTATCATTTCGATTTGGATTTAATAATTTGAAAGCTTACTGAACAAAAATATAAACTCACCATGTAAATTGCTGGTCCCATGTTTCATGAGCTGAAAAAAAAGATCCCTGAAATGTTCCATTTGCAAAAAAAGCTTATTTCTCTCAAATGTTAATTAGTTTACATCACTGTTAGTGTGAATGTATCCTTTGCCAAGACAATCCACCCACCTCACAGGTGTGGCATGTCAATAAGTTGATTACACAGGTGCACCTTGTGCTGGGGACAATAAAGGGCCACTATAAAATTAGCATTTTTGTCACACATCACAATGACACAGATGTTTTGACGTAGTGTGCAGTTGGCATGCTGTCTGCAGGAATGTCTACCAGAGCTGTTGCCAGAGAATGAAATGTTCATTTCTCTACCATAAGCCATCTCCAACGTCGTTTTAGAGAATTTGGCAGTACCTACAACCAGCCTCACAACCGCATACCATTTGTAACCATGCCAGCCCAGGATCCCCTCATCCAGCTTCTTCACCTGCGGAATTGTGTGAGGCGGTGCTGAGGAGTATTTCTTGGTGTATTAAAGCCCTTTTTTTGGAAAAATCTTATTCTGATTGGCCGGACCTGGCTACGCAGTGGGTGGGCCTGGCTTCCAAGTCGTGGGCCTATGCCCTCCCAGGCCCAAACATGGCTGCGTCCTTGCCCAGTCATGTGAAATCCATAGATTAGGGACTAATTGATTTATTTCAATTGACTAATTTCCTTACATGGACTGAAACTCAGTTGACTCTTTGAAATTGTGGCATGTTGCTGTTTTTAATTGAGTTCACCCGCCACCCCCCCAAAAAACAACATATTATATTTAATTTACAGTACAAGTCAAAAGATGACACATACTTATTCAAGGCTTTTAATTTTACTATTTTCTACATTGTAGAATAATAGTGAAGACGTTAAAACTGTAAAATAACACTTATGAAATCATATAGTAACCAAAGAAGTGTTAAACAAATCAAAATATATTTAGGTAGCCACCCATATATTTAAGAAGCCACCTGTTGTCTTGATGACAGCTTTCCACAGTCTTGGCATTCTCTCAACCAGCTTCACCTGGAATGCTTTTCCAACAGTCTTGAAGGAGTTCCCACATATGATGAGCACTTGTTGGCTGCTTTTCCTTCACTCTGCAGTCCAACACATCCAAAACCATCTTAATTGGGTTGAGGTCGGGTGATTGTGGAGGCCAGATAATCTGGCCTTCTTGGTCAAATAATCTCCTTCTTGGTGAAATAGCCTTTACACAACCTGGAGGTATGTTGGGTCATTGTCCTGTTGAAAAACAAATGATAGTCCCATTAAGTGCCTAACCAGATGGGATTGTGTATTGCTGCAGAAGGCTGCTGTAGCCATGCTGGTTAAGATTGGCTTGAATTTTAAATAAATAACTGACAGTGTCACCAGCAAAGCACCCCTACACCATCACACCTCCTCCTCCATTCTTCACGGTGAGAACTACACATGCGGAGATTATCCGCTCACCTACTCTGCATCTCACAAAGACACGGCGGTTGGAACCAAAAATCTAAAATTTGGACTCATCAAGACCAAAGGACAGATTTCCAACGGTCTAATGTCCATTGCTTGTGTTTCTTTGCCCAAGCAAGTCTCTTCATCTTTAGTAGAGGTTACTTTTCAGCAATTCGACCATGAAGGCCTGATTCACACAGCCTCCTCTGAACAGTTGATGTTGAGATGTGTCTGTTACTTGAACTCTGTAAAGCATTTATTTGGGCTGCTATCTCTGAGGCTGGTAACTCTAATGAACATATCCTTTGTAGCCGAGGTAACTCTGGGTCTTCCTTTCCTTTGGTGGTCCTCATGAGAGCCAGTTTCATCATAGCGCTTGATGTTTTTTTGCAACTGCACTTGATGTTTCCTCATTGACTGACCGTCATCTCTTAACGTAATGATGGAGTGTAATTTTCTTTGCTTTTTTGAGCTGTTCTTGCCATAATATGGACTTGGTCTTTTACCAAATAGGGCTATCTTCTGTATAGCACCCTACCCTTGTCACAACACAACTGATTGGCACAAATGCATTATTAAGAAGGAAAGAAATTCCACAAATGAACTTTTAACAAGGCCCATCTGTTAATTGAATTGCATTCCAGGCTGGTTGAGAGAATGCCAACAGTGTGCAACGTTGTCATCAAGGCAAAGGGTGGCAACTTTGAGGAATCTCAAATGTAAAATATATTTTGATTTGTTTAACACTTTTTTGGTTACTACATGATTCCATATGTGTTATTTCATAGTTGTGATGTCTTCACTATTATTCTACAATGTAGAAAATATTCAAAATAAAGAAAAACCATTGAATGAGTAGGTGTGTCCAAACTTTTTACTGGTACTGTATATTATATATTTTCTACTCATACCACCAACATTGAAAGTCAATATATATTAAAAAAAATAAACAAATAAAAGGAGTTCTTAACAGGGCGTGTTTTTTTTTTACCCTCGCAGGTGTCGTCTTCTTCAGACATGAGCTCGTCGTGCTATCGGACCCCCTGGCAGGCAATATGTTTGACATACCTGCTCTACAACCTAGTGTGTCCCTCTGTTCATGCACCTTGGTTGAATGGAAAGGTGCAGAATATACAGTACGTTCCTGTTTCTCTCTCACTCATCTCAAAGCAGGTCAGCTCTCTTCAAGCCCGGGACACCCTGCCTGGTATAACACTGTGTCAAATAATAATAATGCAGAATCAATAGGTTTTAGAGAGTAAGTCAGTGTCTGGACTGGTGGTGCTCAGATGGGTCTGTGTGGAGGGAGATTATTTTTGATTTATTTCACCTTTATTTAACCAGGTGGGACAGCTGAGAACAAGTTCTCATTTACAACTGTGACCTGGCCAAGATAAAGCAAAGCAGTGTGACAAAAAACAACACAGAGTTACACATGGGATAAACAAGGCCAATAACAATAAAACAATCTACATACAGTGTGTACAAATGAAGTGAGGAGGTAAGGCAATAAATCGGCCATAGTAGCGAAGTAATTGCAATTTAGAAAATGAACACTGGAGTTATAGATGTGCTGGTGATGTGCAAGTAAATATAAATTATGGTGTGCAAAAGAGCAAAAAATAATAACAAAATCAATATGGGGATGAGGTAGGTAGTTGGATGGGCTATTTACAGATGGGCTGTGTACAGCTGCAGCGATTGGTGAGCTGCTCAAATAGCTGATGCTTAAATTTAGAGAGGGAGATATAAGTCTCCAACTTCAGCGATTTTTGCAAATCATTCCAGTCATTGGCAGCAGAGAACTGGAAGGAAAGGCGGCCAAAGGAGGTGTTGGCTTTGGGGATGACCAGTGAGATATATCTGCTGGAGTGCGTGCTACGGTTGGTGTTGTTATGGTGACCAGTGAGCTGAGATAAGGCGGAGCTTTACCTAGCAAAAACTTATAGATGACCTGGAGCCAGTGGGTCTGACGACTAATATGTAGCGAGGGCCAGCCAACAAGAGCATACAGGTTGCAGTGGTGGGTGGTATATGGGACTTTGGTGACAAAAGGGATGGCATTGTGATAGACTGCATCCAGTTTGCTGAGTAGAGAGAAATGGAGAGGGAGAAGAGATCTAGAAAGGGGGAAAGAGAGAAATAGAAGGAGAGAGAGATAGCGATCCATATTTTTTTAATTAACTTTTATTTAATCAGGGAGCCCAATTGAGACCAGGGTCTCAATTGTGCACTGAGACCATAAAGTAAAATATTTAAAAAATTACAAAATACAATAAAAACTACATTACATTAGAACATCACAGCCATCATAAACAATCAATCAATTAAAACAATTGTCTTAGTTCCCTAGTAGCACCACGGAATCCAAATGTAATACATTTTGCAAGTGATTACAAAAATGTGGAGCGTGAAAATTTAAAGCAGATTTACCTAATTCCGTGGAGACCCGAGGAATCTGAAGAGTTAACAAACCATGCTTGGTTTGGTATCAAATTATTTTAGATGTTAGCAACGAAGTCAGGTAAGTTGGAAGCTTGTGTAATAGGTCTTTGTAAACAAAAAGGGAGTAATTCACTTACAGTGCCTTGCGAAAGTATTCGACCCCCTTGAACTTTGCGACCTTTTGCCACATTTCAGGCTTCAAACATAAAGATATAAAACTGTATTTTTTTGTGAAGAATCAACAACAAGTGGGACACAATCATGAAGTGGAACGACATTTATTGGATATTTCAAACTTTTTTAACAAATCAAAAACTGAAAAATTGGGCGTGCAAAATTATTCAGCCCCCTTAAGTTAATACTTTGTAGCGCCACCTTTTGCCACGATTACAGCTGTAAGTCGCTTGGGGTATGTCTCTATCAGTTTTGCACATCGAGAGACTGACATTTTTTCCCATTCCTCCTTGCAAAACAGCTCGAGCTCCGTGAGGTTGGATGGAGAGCATTTGTGAACAGCAGTTTTCAGTTCTTTCCACAGATTCTTGATTGGATTCAGGTCTGGACTTTGACTTGGCCATTCTAACACCTGGATATGTTTATTTTTGAACCATTCCATTGTAGATTTTGCTTTATGTTTTGGATCATTGTCTTGTTGGAAGACAAATCTCCATCCCAGTCTCAGGTCTTTTGCAGACTCCATCAGGTTTTCTTCCAGAATGGTCCTGTATTTGGCTCCATCCATCTTCCCATCAATTTTAACCATCTTCCCTGTCCCCGCTGAAGAAAAGCAGGCCCAAACCATGATGCAGCCACCACCATGTTTGACAGTGGGGATGGTGTGTTCAGCTGTGTTGCTTTTACGCCAAACATAACGTTTTGCATTGTTGCCAAAAAGTTCATTTTTGGTTTCATCTGACCAGAGCACCTTCTTCCACATGTTTGGTGTGTCTCCCAGGTGGCTTGTGGCAAACTTTAAACGACACTTTTTATGGATATCTTTAAGAAATGGCTTTCTTCTTGCCACTCTTCCATAAAGGTCAGATTTGTGCAATATACGACTGATTGTTGTCCTATGGACAGAGTCTCCCACCTCAGCTGTAGATCTCTGCAGTTCATCCAGAGTGATCATGGGCCTCTTGGCTGCATCTCTGATCAGTCTTCTCCTTGTATGAGCTGAAAGTTTAGAGGGACGGCCAGGTCTTGGTAGATTTGCAGTGGTCTGATACTCCTTCCATTTCAATATTATCGCTTGCACAGTGCTCCTTGGGATGTTTTAAGCTTGGGAAATATTTTTGTATCCAAATCCGGGTTTAAACTTCTTCACAACAGTATCTCGGACCTGCCTGGTGTGTTCCTTGTTCTTCATGATGCTCTCTGTGCTTTTAACGGACCTCTGAGACTATCACAGTGCAGGTGCATTTATACGGAGACTTGATTACACACAGGTGGATTGTATTTATCATCATTAGTCATTTAGGTCAACATTGGATCATTCAGAGATCCTCACTGAACTTCTGGATAGAGTTTGCTGCACTGAAAGTAAAGGGGCTGAATAATTTTGCACGCCCAATTTTTCAGTTCTTGATTTGTTAAAAAAGTTTGAAATATCCAATAAATGTCGTTCCACTTCATGATTGTCTCCCACTTGTTGTTGATTCTTCACAAAAAAATACAGTTTTATATCTTTATGTTTGAAGCCTGAAATGTGGCAAAAGGTCGCAAAGTTCAAGGGGGCCGAATACTTTCGCAAGGCACTGTATCTATGGGCCTTTAATGGGGACCAGCCAACCTGTTGATACAGGATGCAGTGGTGAGTATTAAAACTGTCACCAATGATAAAACGAATGGCGCTATGGTGGACGGCATCCAAGGGTTTAAGAGTGGTGGCTGCTGAAATCTGGTAAATGGTGTCACCATAATGATCTGTCAGGAAGGTGGACTGTACAATCTGCTTCCTGATATTTTGGGAGAGGCAAGATCTATTTAAAAAAAATATATATGCCACTTCAGCTTTTTAACTAGCTCATCCATACTTTTTTAAAACATGAAGTATTTGTCAATACAGATGCTGAGATATTTGTAGATGGGAATCCGATCAATGGGAGACCCATCCAATTAATAAACATAGTGGGAGATATGGAGAAAGAGACCGAAATAGGTCAGACAGAAAGAGAGAGATTATAATGCCAAAGGGGGACATTTGAATTTGCTCCTGATCCTCTGCAGTCCCAGAGGAAAAGCTAATAATTTCAGAATCATCCCAGAATATTCTATATTCAATACAAAACTCTCAAACAATTTTCTGCAGAATCATTCATTCCTGAAAACCCCTAATTTAATATTCAATATAATCTGTATATTTCTTATGCAGTCAGAATTAGATTAATCCTGTACATGCATATGAGGCAAGGAAGGAGAAGTGGAGAGAAGGCAGAGAGAGTGTTTGCTTCATACAATGATAGAAAGGATGACACACACTGTGTGTGTGTGTGTGTGTGTGTGTGTGTGTGTGTGTGTGTGTGTGTGTGTGGTGTTAGGCACAATCTGGATGCAGCATTCAGCTCTGATGTTATTTTCAGTAATGTTGGTGATTTCACATCACTCACACTTCACTAACAGCTCTCAGGCTATTTTATGAGACTGTGAAAGTCTTCATCTGCCCATTTTTCTTTTCCTTCTCTTATATTACCATAGGATCGATACCCAGGTTTAGTGGACACTTTCCCCCAATAAGTCATTGATTCAATCATTTTCTGAGCCAGGTCTGTAGCGTGTCTATTATCATAAAACCAGGCCTGACCTGGACTTTATTGCTACTAGCAGATGGTAACGCTAGGAGTGTGGGAGAGAGCCACTTGGCAGGAAGTTGCAGGTCTTAACATGCCATTTTTCACCACTAACAGAAGAATGGCTAAGACACAACAGGATGGAGTGAAATCTTCTACTCCACATATTTTCTTATTCAACCTTTATTTAGGAGTCATGCTAAGTCCATGTTTTTTTCAAGGAGATGAGCTCTGCATGAACATTACAATAAACAATTACACCTATTCATATCTTTATACATCTTAATTTACAAAATACATGAAAAGAAAAACGTAATCATATGAAACTAACACATTCTTCAATAAAAAGGCCCTCTAACATCTGCCTGAATTGCCCTAGAGGCACCAACATAAGATGCAAAAAAACTAAAAGCTCGGTGGAGATGGAAGGGATCTCCAAGTTTAGACATCCCTGAGTCTGGGTCTGGTAACTTATACTGTACGTCTGAAGGTTAACAATGAGCTAATGTATGGCGGAAGTTTATGTATGAGGGCTTTAAAGTCAAAAAGAGCGCAATGCATCGATCTACGAGACTTCATAGAGGGCCACCCTACTTTCTGATACAAAATGCAATGATGTGTATTGAACCCATCAACCTTAATACTGCCTCCAATACAGTGGCAGCTGCATTCATATAGACAATGTGGCCATTGTCAATAATGATTTATTTTACGCTATTTAACGAACGACAGGACCTGTTCGTATGGAATAAGCCTATTTTCATTCTTAGTTTCTTAATGAACAGCTTTTAGGTCAATCCAGATGCCCAAATATACCGTATATAAGCAGGGATACAATCAATGAAGGGCACCATCAAAGTATGTATATATAAATCACCAGATACATTTTTTATGTGATATGGAAAATAAATGTGAAAAGTATTCAGAACCCTTCCCTTTATCCACATTTTGTTACGTTACAGCCTTATTCTAAAATGGATTTAAAAAAAAGTATATATATATCATAAATCTACACAAAATACTTCACAATGACAAAGTGAAAACAGGTTATCAGAAATGTTTGATAATTTATATATAAAAAACAAAAAAAGAAATACCTTATTACATAATTATTCAGACCCTTTGCTGTGAGACTCAATTGAGCTCAGGTGCATCCTGTTTCTATTGATCATCCTTGATATGTTTCTACAACTGATTGGAGTCCACCTATGGCAAATTCAATTGATTGGACATGATTTGGAAAGGCACACACCTGTCAATATAAGGTCCCACAGTTGACAGTGCATATCAGAGCAAAAACCAAGCCATGAGGTCAAAGGAATTGTCCGTAGAGCTCCGAGATAGGATTGTGTCTGCAGCATTGAAGGTCCCCAAGAACACAGTGGCCTCCATCATTCTTAAATGGAAGAACTTTGGAAACACCAAAACTCTTCCTAGAGCTGACCAAACTGAGCAATCAGGGAAGAAGGGCCTTGGTCAGGGAGGTGACCAAGAACCCGATGGTCACTCCAACAGAGCTCCATAGTTCTGGTAGAACCTTCCAGAAGGACAACCATCCATGCAGCACTCCACCAATTAGGCCTTTATGGTGTAGTGCCTAGACAGACGCCAGTTCTCAGTAAAAGGAACATGAAGGTCCACTTGGAGTTTGCCAAAGAAACCAAGATTGAACTCTTTGGCTTGAATGCCAAATCAAATCAAATTGTATTAGTCACATGCGCCAAACACCACAGGTGTAGACCTTACAGTGAAATGCTTACTTACGAGGCCCTAACCAACAATGCAGTTAAAAACAAATATGAGTAAGGATAAATAAAAGTAACAAGTAATTAAAGCTCAGCAGTAAATAACAATAGTGAGAATATACACAGGGGTTACCGTCACAGAGTTAATGTGGGGGGCACCGGTTAGTTGAGGTAATATGAACATGTAGGTAGAAATATTAAAGTGACTGTACATAGATGATAATAACAGAGAGTAGCAGCGGTATAAAAGAGCTGGGGGGGGGGGGGGGGGGACAATGCAAATAGTCTGGATAGTTTGATTAGATGTTCAGGAGTGTTATGGCTTGGTGGTAGAAGCTGTATAGAAGCCTCTTGGATCTAGATTTGGCGCTGCGGTATCACTTGCCGTGTAGTAGCAGAGAGAACGGTCTATGACTAGGATAGCTGAAATCTTTGACAATTGTTAGGGCCTTCCTCTGACACCATCTGGTGTAGAGATCCTGGATGGCAGGAAGCTTAGCTCCAGGGATGTACTGGGCCGTACGCACTACCCTCTGTAGTGCCTTGCGGTCAGAGGCTGTGCAGTTGCCATACCCGGCAGTGATGCAACCAGTCAGGATGCGCTCGATGGTGCAGCTGTAGAACCTTTTAAGGATCTGAGGACCCGTGCCAAATTATTTCAGTCTCCTGAGGGGGAATAGGTTTTGTCGTGCCGTCTTCACGACTGTCTTGGTGTGCTTGGACCATGTTAGTTTGATGGTGATGTGGACACCAAGGAACTTGAAGCTCTCAACCTGCTCCACTACAGACCCGTCAATGAGAATGGGGCGTGCTTGGTCCTCTTTCTCCTGTTGTCCACAATCATCTCCTTTGTCTTGATCACTATGAGGGAGAGGTTGTTGTCTTGGCAGCACATTGCCAGGTCTCTGACCTCTTCCCTATAGGCTGTCTCGTCGTTGTTGGTGATCAGGCCTAGCACTGTTGTGTCATCAGCAAACTAAATGATGGTGTCGGAGTCATGCCTGGCCGTGCAGAGAGTACAGGAGGGGACTGAGCACGCGACCCTGAGGGGCCACTGTATTGAGTATCAGCATAGCGGAGGTGTTGTTACCTACCCTTACCCCCTGGGGTGGCCCGTCAGGATGTCCAGGATCCTGTTGCAGAGGGAGGTGTTTAGTCCCAGGGTCCTTAGCTTAGTGATGAGCTTTGAGGGAACTATGGTGTTGAACGCTGAGCTGTAGTCAATTAATAGCATTCTCACATAGGTGTTCCTTTGTCCCGGTGGGAAAGGGCAGTGTGCAATAGAGATTGTATCATCTGTGGATCTGTTAGGGCGGTATGCAGATAGGAGTGGGTATAGGATTTCTGGGATAATGGTGTTGATGTGAGCCATGACCAGCCTTTCAAAGCACTTCATGGCTACAAATGTGAGTGCTATTGGTCGGTAGTCATTTAGGCAGGTTATGTTAGTGTTCTTGGGCACATGGACTAAGGTGGTCTGTTTGAAACATGTAGGTATTACAGACTCGGACAGGGAGAGATTAAACATGTCAGTGGAGACACTTGCCAGTTGGTCAGCGCATGCTCGCAGTACACGTCCTGGTAATCTGTCTGGCCCTGCGGCCTTGTGAATGTTGACCTGTTTAAAGGTCTTAGTCAAATCAGCTGTGGAGAGCGTGATCACACAGTCTTCTGGAACAGCTGGTGCTCTCATGCATGTTTCAGTGTTATTTGCCTCGAAGCGAGCTTAGAGTTAGTTATGCTCGTCTGATAGGCTTGCCTCACTGGGCAGCTCTTGGCTGTGCTTCCCTTTGTAGTCTGTAATGGTTTGCAAGCCCTGCCATATCCCAAGAGTGTTTGGAGCCGGGGAGGTACAATTCAATATTAGTCCTGTATTGATGGTTCGTTTGAGGGCATAGTGGGATTTCTTATAAGCTTCCGGGTTAGAGTCGTGCTCCTTGAAAGCGGCAGCTCTAGCCTTCAGCTTAGTGCGGATGTTGCCTGTAATCCATGGCTTCTGGTTGTGGTATGTACGTACAGTCACTATGGGGACGACGTCGTCAATGCACTTATTGATGAAGCCAATGACTGATGTGTACTCCCCAATGCCATCGGAGGAATCGTATTCCAGTCTGTGCTAACAAAACTGCTCTGTAGCTTAGCATCTGCTTCATCTAACCACTTTTTATTGATCGATTCACTGGTGCTTCCTGCTTAAATTTTTTGCTTGTAAGCAGGAATCAGGAGGATAGGGTTATGATCAGATTTGCCAAATGGAGGGTGAGGGAGAGCTTTTTATGCGCCTCTGTGTGTGGAGTAAATGTGGTCCAGAGTTTTCCCCCCTCTGGTTGCACATTTAACATGTTGCTAGAAATTGTGGCCCTTGTGCCAGCATCGGTCTGTGGTGATATGTAAACAGCTATGAAAAATACAGATCAAAACTCTAGATAGATTGTGTGGTCTACAGCTTATCATGAGATACTCTATCTCAGGTGAGCAAAAACCTTAAGACTTCCTTAGATATCATGCACCAGCTGTTATTTACAAAAAATACATAGTCTGCCGTCCCTTGTCTTTCCAGACACTGCTGTTCTGTCCTACCAATACTCCAAATAACCATCCAGCTGTATGTTGATAATGTCGTCGTTCAGCCACGACTCCGTGAAACATAAGACATTACAGTTTTGAAAGTCCCATTGGTAGTTTTATTTTCTGCGTAGGTCATCGATTTTATTTTCCAAAGATTGCACATTTGCTAGCAGAATGGAAGGAAGTGAGGGTTTATTCAATTGCCTACGAATTCTCAGAACGCATCCTGCCCTCTGGCACCTTTTTCTCCGCCTTCTCTTCATGCATATGACGGGGATCTGGGCCTTTTCCCGGGAAAGCAGTATATCATTCACATCTGGCTCGTCAGACTCGTTAAAGGAAATAAAGGATTCTGTCAGTCCATGTTGAGTAGTCGCAGTTGTAATGCCCAAAAGTTATTTTCGGTCATAAGAGACGGTAGCAGCAACATTATGTACAAAATAAGTTTAAAAAATAAGTTAAACAAGCAAAGAAACAAACAAAAAACACAATTGGTTAGGAATACCTAAAATGTCTGCCTTGATCTCCGGTGCCATCTCTACCCTGCCTTAGCTTCACGTCTGGAGGAAACCTGGCACCATCCCTACGGTGAAGCATGGTGGTGGCAGCATCATGCTGTGGGGATGTTTTTCTGCGGCAGGGACTGGGAGACTAGTCAGAATTGAGGGCAAGATGAATGGAGAAAAGTACAGAGAGATCCTTGAGGAAAACCTGCTCCAGAGCACTCAGACTGGGGCTAAGGTTCACCTTTCAACAGGACAACGACCCCAAGCACACAGCTAAGACAACACAGGAGTGGCTTTGGGACAAGTATATGAATGTCTTTGAATGGTCCAGCCAGAGCCTGGACTTGAACCCGATCGAACGTCTCTGAAGAGACCTGAAAATAGCTATGCAGTGATGCTCCCCATCCAACCTGACAGAGCTTGAGAAGATCTGCAGAGAAGAATAGAAACTCCACAAAATAAAGGTGTGCCAAACTTGTAGCGTCATACCCAAAGAAGACTTGTTATCGCTACCAAAGGTGCTTCAAAAAAATACTGAGTAAAGGGTCTGAATACTTATGTAAATTAGATATTCCATTTTAAATTTGTAATACATTTGCAAAATTGTCTAAAATCCAGATTTTGCTTTGTTATTTTGAGCTAGTGTGTGTAGATTGATGAGGGGAAAAAAATATTTAAGGCTGTAACATAATAAAATGTGGAAAAGGTCAAGGGGTCTGAATACTTTCCGAATGCACTGTACTTGGTTTTACCTGCATTAAGTACCCATTTCAGTTCTACAAAGGCTTTCTGCAGGGCAATAAAGGCAGATTAAAGCTATGACAGAGCCTGGTCAGCTGTGGGGGCAAGAGCATACACCACAGTGTCATCTGCAGTCAGGTGAAAGCATTTTTTTTTTACAGATAAACCAATATTGTTCATGTAAGTGGTAAAAAGAACCGGACCAAAAATCGTTTTGTACAGAAAACATGATTTGACACCATCAGTAAGTACACACTATTCTGTCCTTTAAATAATTTCCAAACCAGCTACCTGCAGCCTGGTCAGCCAAATGTATGAATGCCTATGGATAAGTAATGAGTAGTCCACAGTGTTGCTTTAGACAGGTCAATAAAAAGTGCCGCACAGTGTTTCTTCTTTTACAAACAATTAAGAACATAATTTAAAACCAAAGAAGTAGCAGAGATGATGCCAAGACCTAGTCTGAAACCCGACTGGTGGACATTTAGAATAAATGTTGAAGTTAAAAAGGATGTAAGTTGAATATTTACCACCGATTCTATAATTATTGCAAATCAAGAGAGTTTTGAAGTGGGGCGATAATTATTTAAGTCACTGGGGTCCCCAACTTTGTGAAGGGGGAGTATATGGCCACCTTCCAGACCCTGGGGATGGTACCAGAAATAATAGTAAGGTTAGAAATATGTGTTAACGATTCTGCAATCAGAGGAGCAGAAAGCTGCAGCAAGAAAGGATCAAGCAAATCAGCTCCAGTGGATTTATTTTATATCAATCTTGTTCAAGGTGTCTAGTACATTACAAGTACAAAGTTGTTGAAATGAACACAAAGATTCAATAGAAGTGAATTGAGCCAATTAGAGGCTGGGAGAGGGTCTGGCAGTTGACTGGCTGACCAGGGTAAATATCTACAGTATATACAACAGTTAAAGAGGCTCATCCACTAAACCAAAATGCAACCCCAAATCACTAACAATGTCCTCCGCGCCTAAAATAAACCAAAATGCATCCCGAATCATGAACAATATCCTCTGTTAATCTGTTCAAAACAATTCGATTTTGAGAGGATGTATGGTTAGTCAATACGCTACAGTGGCTGGGTTAACACTGGCATTCGTTTGATTGATGAGATGACTGGCACAATCAAATAACTGTTGGAAGGAAAACGGTGTACTCCTTGACAGTGATTCACTGAGTGTTGACAGTACAATATATGGACAATAGCCCCTGTCACTCTGTGGCTCAGATGAAAAGCGTTTCCCCGATGCTGTCAAGCCTGACACCCAGCCAGCTGTCTGGAGACAAACTGAAAGGAGATGCAAGCTTGTAAACATCACCACTGTCATATGCCTTATCAAAGTTGCTTTATATCAATCAGTATACTGATCAAAGCTAATCAACTGATCTCCCGGTCCCAGCTCAGAAAAGCCTCCACGACAGGGAACACTAATTTGTCCACGGAGGCCAATATTTGATGTTTTCACTGCTCAAAAGGGGTGAAAACAAACTGGTCATCCAAAGGTTGAAAGTGTACCATATTTTCCAAAGACGTCAGAGCACAATCCCTTTCCCTACCATTCCGTTGCTCATGCTCTGGGCTCCAGGCGAGCTCCACCGAGCCGCAAACAAAATTCTATCGATTTGGCTACGGTTTGGATCCTGTGCCATGTCAGTCAGTCAGACAGACACGTAAATAATCAGATAAATCGGTGACTCACCATCAGAGCCTTAGTGAACGCAGTCCTGTTCTGCATCCTCGTTCCACCCCACTCGATCCACGACTACCTCTTATTAGTCCCCTCTTCACACAGGCCGTCTCCATGGTAACCATCTTCCACTACCAATTTGAGGGCAGCGATGTGCCTCCGTCGGTTTCCAGCGAGGTCGGCCCCTGCTTTTTCTGACTGCTGTCAGAGCTGGGGAAACTAGAGAGTGTTATTTAGAGTCAAACAACCCATTCAGCTAATATTATGACATTCTGTTTTCCTTCTAATATCTCTCTTGGATTTCCACTTCTGTTTGTGCTCGATCTCCATCTCTCTTATTTGAACAGAACCATAGGTTAGCAAAGTTCCCAACAGCAGTCCCAATACCTTACCACTGCTACACCTGGCTATCAGTAGAGCCTTGTCTGGCAGCAAAATAGTTCATTCAGCCTCATATACTGTCTTAAAAAAAACATAGCTGATATGGCTGACTTGCTTAAACAAATGTAGTTCCTACTGACAAATGAGATGTACAAACTATGGCATAAGAAGATGACAAGCAGATAAGAGGCAATCCATAATTATTATTTAGATTAAGACAATAAGCGAGGTAGGACGGATTTAGTCAATATAACTATTTGCTCAGCACTTTTGAAATGTACAGCGACAGAATTCAGAACATGGGCCGTTCTTACAGTGTTCTCCCTGTACACCAAGTCAGAACCGTAGGATAAATAAAGGGGGCATTTAAGCAGACAATTAAAGTTCTTACGATATTCGATGATTACATTTCTATAAAACAGGTCATAGGCTGCATGTCAACCACCAAGTCAGAACAATAGGCGAAATTAAGAAGGGAAAATAGACCAGTGTTCCTTCATGTATTTTCCCAGTCGGAGCTCATTTTTTCCTGAGTTCCCAGTTGTCTTGAACACACCGAAGTCAGATTTCCCAGTTCTGAGTTAACCTCTCTGGCATCGTTCGGGACGCTAGCGTCCCACCTCGCCAACAGCCAGTGAAATTGCAGGGCGTCATATTCAAAACAGAAATCTCATAATTAAAATTCCTTTTACACCATTTTAAAGATACACTTGTCGTTAATCCAACCATAGTGTCCAATTTCAAAAAGGCTTTTTGGCGAAAGCAGAACATATCATTATGTTAGGTCAGCAACTAGTCACAGAAAGCATTCAGCCATTTTCCAACCAAAGTCTCTTTGTGTCACAAAAAGCAGAAATATAGCTAAAATTAATCACTAACCTTTGACGATCTTCATCAGATGACACGCCCAGGACTCAATGTTATACAATACATGTATGTTTTGTTCGATCAAGTTCATATTTATATCCAGAAACCTCAGTTTACATTGGCGCCATGTTCAGAAATGCCTCCAAATCATCCGGAGAAATTGCAGAGAGCCACATCAAATAACAGAAATACTCATCATAAACTTTGATGAAAGATACATGTTTTACATAGAATTAAAGATAAACTTGTTCGTAATGCAACCGCTGTGTCAGATTTTTTTAAAAGCTTCACGGCAAAAGCACAATATTCAATAATCTGAGAACAGGTTCAGCCACAAAAGCAAGCCATACAGTTACCCGCCAAATTGTGGAGTCAACAAAAGTCATAAATAGCATTATAAACCTTCACTTACCTTTGCTGATCTTCGTCAGAATGCACTCCCAGGACTCCCACAGGAAATGTTTGTTTTGTTCAATTACGTCCATATTTATGTCCAAATACCTCAGTTTTGTTCACGCGCTTAGTTCACTATTCCAAAGGCACAATGTGAGAGCGCAAAATCCAGATAAAAAAAGTCAAAAGAGTTCCATTACAGTTTGTAGAAACATGTCAAATGATATTTACAATCAATCTTTAGGGTCTTTTTATAATAAATCTTCAATAATATTCCAACCGGACAATAGCGTATTCATTACAGAGGAAAAAGAAGGAACGGCGCGCCGTGTGACCACGCATTAAACAACTGATTGGCCTCAGCCTAGTCCACTTGTTGAAACAGTTCTTATTCGACACCCTTCCACAATAGAAGCCTCAAACAACTTTCTAAAGACTGTTGACATCTGCTGGAAGCCTTGGGAAGTTCAATCTGGCCCCAAAGACACAGCATATTGGATAGGCAACCACTTAAATGAAACTACAAACCTCAGATTTCCCATTTCCTGGTTGGATGTCTCAGGTTTTCACCTGCCATATGAGTTCTATGATACTCACAGACATCATTCAAACAGTTTTAGAAACTTCAGAGTGTTTTCTATCCAATACTACTAATAATATGCATATATTAGCATCTGGGGCAGAGTAGCAGGCAGTTTACTCTGGGCACCTTATTCATCCAAGCTACCAAGAAGTTTTAACAGTTGTTTTGAGTGTGGCAGAAATCATGCTGGATTGACAGCATGGCCAATGTTGAATGTTTATCATTTTAAACTAAGAAAGAGAACCATAATCCAAGAATTGGGACAACACACCTACTCCACAGACTAGCAGGCTAGTGATTGCTTTGCAATGCTTGCAATTAGCCACCGATTCCTTCCAAACCACTCATTGTTGAATTTGCGATTTCGAACTTGTGTAATGTTATGTGCAATGGCCGATTAGCACCGATATGTTTTAGCTATAATTTCTCTTCATATGACAAGGATTAAAACGTATTTGCGAGTAGGGTTGTCGACTTGATTCATGACCGCTAGCTAAAATGTTGAAAGTATGATGTTGAAATGATCAGTCCAATCAAAGCTACTCTAGATATAATGTGATTTGACGTCATTTTATCTGTGGTCAATGACCTTGAGCCTTTTTGGATGGGCACTTCTAATGTAACGCTATGGCAGCACCCAAGGGCCTTGAATTTTCGAGCTCCCCCTTTAGATTTGGCAGTGACGTAGTGTCCCCATTAGTGACAGAACCCTGAGCCAATCACGGCGCAACTAGAGCTGAAGCACCTGCATTTTGGAGCTGCCTTACTCAAGAAAGCAAAAAAGAGACAATGTTTATATGGAGATTTTATTATTATTGTTTACATTGTTTGCAAACTGATATGTAACACATTAATGCCAAAACAACATGCAAAACAGGCAACCCCAAAAACATTTTCTAAATGTATTTATTTATTTGCAAAAATCTGGGGCTCAAAACAGGTGGCCCTGAATGACCGGACGCCACTGGTCAGTCTTTCAAACAGAATCCTTACAAGGGAACAGTGGAGTTACAATTACTTTACTGTAGCTTCTGGGCTTGTTAAGTTTGTTAAGGCCTTGTTAAGGCCTTATGCTCCACAGGGAGCAAAGAAGACTAGCTCTAAGTAAGCAAATACTGTCATCTATGTTGTCAAGAATAATTATGTCCTAACACAACACTTAATCTTGTCCAGATCAGCAGAATAGAGACAGAAACACTGACTGCCTCCTCTGCCAGGAAAAGCAGGGTATAAAAGTCCTAACCAAACACAATGGGGATTTGTCTGAGACTGTCACGTGTTGGCATGGGGTACGACACTGAAGGCGCTCGCTGATATACCGTATCAGTGATTCATCGGAGGTTGGCAAGTCTCTGCCTGTTCCTTGTCTGAGTGCTGCTCTACTCTACTTCACTCCAGAGGGCCAGACACTTCAGGACACCACAGACACAGAGATATGAACTCTCTAACAGGCACTGTTAGATAACAGTGTTCTCGGACTATACCATAATGGTTCAATTCAACGGAAGAGTGGATTATAAAGATACAGAAAAGGTATTCCAACATCACACTCATGCATTCACACGCATCACTCATACTTACTCTTTCTTCTCCACAGAGCCTATGCTTTGAACGCCTCCACTCACAGTGCACATATTAGGGCACTACTATCAGTCTGTCTGTTCCATTCTCACATGTTATTCCACCACAATTAGAATCCTCACAGCCGTGACATCATAGCAGAGGACACAGAACATGTCCTTGGACTCCTCCATACAATAAAACCCAGTGCTCCCCTTTCACCAGGGCCCTAACCGTGAGCGCACAACGGTCCTCTGTGTGTCAGTTCAGCTAAACCTAAGGTATGGCAAAGTAGGGTGTGTAGAAGTTGAAGCTCATTTTATGCATTTCTACACAATAAAAAAAAACTCCAAAATGCTTATCACCTCAATATTAGGTTTAAATGTCTGTGGAACGGCATGTACAATGTCAACCACCACTCAACCTCACCATACACTGACTAATTTACTTGTGGAATGGCGTATACAGTGCAACATGAAATAGATGCATATAAAGTATTCAAAGTATTTACACCATTTGACTTTTTCCACATTTGTTGTGTTACTGCCAGAATTTAAAATGGATTAAATTGACATTTTGCAGCACTGGCCTACACACAATACCCCATAATTTCAATGTGGAATTATGTTTTTAGAAATGCTTACTAATTAGTTAAAAATTAAAAGCCGAAAAGTCTTGAGTAAATAAATATTTGTTATGGCAAGCTAAAATAACTTCAGGAGTTAACATTTGCTTAACAAGTCACATAACACGTTGCATGGACTCACTCTGTAATAATAGTGTTTAACATGATTTTTGAATGACTACCTCATCTCTGTACCCCACATATACAATTATCTGTAAGTTCCTTCAGTTGAGCAGTGAATTTCAAACAGATTCAACCACAAAGGCCAGGGAGGTTTTCTAATGCCTCGCAAAGAAGGGCACCTATTGGTAGATGAGTAAAAACAAAATATCCCTTTGAGCATGGTGAAGTTGTTAATTACACTTTGGATGGTGTATCAATACACCCAGTCACGACAAAGATGCAGGCGTCCTTCCTAACTCAGTTGCTTGAGAGGAAGGAAACCATTAATACATTGCTTTATGTGTTAAAATCAATGAAGGGGACTGGCATCACATTTATGACCACACACTCCCAAGGAGACAGTAAGCACAGATAGAACAATGAGACATATATCTCACCGGATGTATAAATGTGAAGCATCCGCTTGCCGTTTCCACTCACTACCAAATATGGAAATAATTTGAAAGAAGGAAATCATTTGAAAGACATTTACAATAGGGGAAAAAACTGTAGCACTTGACAAATATTAAATAAGGATCACATGAAAAAACACTTTTCCATCAAGCAATTATCTCTCCAAATATGGTAGTGAGAGGAATCCCAGTTGCCGGCACTGGGAGAAGATGGAACAAAATTGATTTTGCAAGTCTTTTAATTGATAAAACATTTGATCTCAATACAGTTCTGTTCCTAAAACTAGAATCTGTCATGAACAGAGTGGACTAAGTTTTGACTATAGACTTTACCCATTCCACTGGGTAAAAAAAGAAGAAAAAAAAAAAAGAAGAAAAAAAAAAAGGAGTCCTCTATGACTGATTTTTCCCATTTGAAATGACAGGCTCTGGTCTATCTTGGGTTAGTTATAAAAGTCTTTGCTATAAGACCCAGTCGTTATTAGATACAACGTCACGGCCCCGCCCAGCTGTGGGGAAAACAACATGTGGTTACCTAGGTTACCCCATTAGCTCACAGCAAAAACGTTTACTTTTTCAAACACAATATTCTTGATACTTTGTTTTAGTCAATTACAAAACTACATTTAAGAAAAGTACATGTCTTAAGAATATGTTTCAACATTGCCTGCTCCCGAATGTTCTCAGTACTCATTAAAACGTAATGTTGTAGAACTTCCTTCATGACATTTTTCATGAAGGTGCTAGCAGCCACGTGAACACAAACAGACTATTCAGCTACAAGTAATCAGTGGAGTTACAAACGGACTATACCAAATCAAGTTAAATGTCTTACCTGTGTGTCAATGGTGTATTGGAGGTGAAGTCAGGTGCAGGAGAGCAGAGTATAATGAACGGGCGCACTTTTATTATAGTTCCAAAAACGAGAGCAAAATAACCTTCGATCTCACTGTAATTGACCGTTAATTAACACACTTAGCATCTCCTGCCTTCCACACCTTTAAAAAGTTTAATAAATACCATGTAATATAGCCGACACCTTCACAATAAATCCATTATTTATTTGAGACAGGTCTAAAGAAGCATGATATTAAGAAAATGTAGTCTCTTTAAGAAGAACAGAATAGCATACTCTTGAGTTGTCCTTATGTTAGGTCCTGATCTGGCTATGCCAAATTGCTGTGGGCTACACTAGTTCATTTAGCAGACAAGATTTGCTTAGACTTCCGTGGCATTATTTTATAGTATGAAGAATACAATCGGACAAACTGAATAAAATAGAAAGGATATTTTCTCCAAACAATTTAAGGGAGTGTGCACATGCGGCTATTCTGTGTTGAGCGGTTAACAAAGAAATAGGTATTCATGAATGCTTAATTTACAGTTATTAATGTAACTTTAGTTGTTCTACAAACGTTGGGCTATATGTTTATATTTTTAATACATTTAATACATTGTTTAATACATGATGCAACTTGCTTGAAAGCCATGAGCTCTGCTATGTTTTTTTGCGCAGACTGTACACACTACATCAGTCACTAATTTACAATTTGAAAAGCACTTAAGAATGCCTAGAATTTCACGGACGGCATCCCCTTTGTGTGGCCACAATGCATCCTAAAAAAATCCATGCCTTTTGCGGCCAGTGGCTGTTGTTTCGCTGCGCGCTCTATCACGTGATCTGATCTTTCTCACAGGCTACAAGTGAAGACAGACAAATAGGGGATGAAACTGCGCACGTCCTTATTAAATTCCGAGGTGCATATTGACATTGTAAGAAATTTTCACATTTACTTTTCAACAGCCAACAATATGAGTAGGCCTAACAAACAGCAAAAGCACTAGCCTATGTCAATCTACTATCCCCCATAGTACAATGGTCGACCTATTCTATTCTGTGAGAGAAATACATTTTCCAAACATAGTCTGGGACAGTTGTGGTATGCAATAAATCCTAAATTAAGACAACCACTAGCACCAAAAAAAGTTTCAACGCAATGTGGCTGATGCAACAGATCGGAACGTTTTGCTTAAAATGTTAATAAAGTACTTGACTATTTCTTCACATTATAAGCACAGCAATGCACACATGGCACATATGACAATAAGCTATATATACAATGTTCCATTAGCGGAAAACACCATTATCAAAAGTGCCCATAAATGCAATCATGAATGTAATGCTTTTATTATAAAGGTGCATTTTTATGGTGAAAATTATCTTCCCCAAACTTGAAAATCACACGCTGCTTATGTATGCCAGTTAGGCTCTACACCCCTTGTAAAGCCCATTAATGTGCTTCATTTTAAGAAGTTATTTGGCCACTTTAGTTGTGATACAAATGTTATTAAAACATATAGGCCTATGGGCTAGGCTACTTGAGGCGTGCGACTATGATTAGAAAAAGTCACACACAAGGGCTTTGTTTCTTATGCTGGGCATAATTCACAAGTGATAATATATAGTTCACAAGTGATAAGCTAATATTGTCACCCATCAGACTATTCTTGGTTTAATCTTGTCTTTACATATATTATTTAGTACATGTGTGAAATTTGTTTTAAATTTAGAATGGACCATTATCATGTACCCGTATTGAAACAAGGCCAGTGGGAAAAGAAAATGTCATCTATGCACTTAAATAGTGAATTTAAGTGCATAGATTACATATTTTTTGTCCATTAAAATATCATCAAATTGATCAGAAATACAGTGTAGACATTGTTAATGTTGTAAATGACCTTTGTAGCTGGAAGTGACAGATTTTATATGGAATATTTACGTAGGCGTACAGAGGCCCATTATCAGAATCCATCAGTCCTGTGTTCCAATGGCACGTTGTGTTAGCTAATCCAAGTTTATAATTAAGGCTAATTGAGGCTAATTGATCATTCGAAAACCCTTTTGCAATTATGTTAGCACAGCTGAAAACTGTTGTCCTGATTAAAGAAGCAATAAAACTGGCCTTCTTTAGACTAGTTGAGTATCTGGAGCATCAGTATTTGTGGGTTCGATTACAGGCTCAAAATTGCCATAAACAAATAACTTTCTTCTGAAACTCATCAGTCCATTCTTGTTCTGAGAAAGAAGAAGGCAATGTCATGCGAGAAATTTCCAAGGAACTGGAGATCTAGCCCAACTAAGTAATCATTAATGATTTGCATTATCTCAATTATCATTCTGTCGCTGCATGACAATGCGCATTTGTTATTATGGCTCACAAATGTTATTGTATTTGAAGGAAAAAACAAGACATGTATTTTTGGGAAAGGCTCTAAATAGCAAGTTGTTCAGGGCCCGGTTTCCCAAAAGCATCTTGATAAGGCTAACTTAATCATTAGAACTATAAGATCCTATGGTTCTAACATGAATTTAGCCTTACAATGCTTTTGGGAAACTAGGCCCAGTTGCGTTTATTTTCAAACCAATAAGCCTACATGAAACCAAAATTGCACTATCGTACTGTCAAATGAATGAAAATAACAATTAGGCCTACAGCTATCACAACCTACATTTTAATAGTCACCAAAAAGGAGGGCTCCCAATGCCTGGTTCAATAAATGCATGGATATCAGATTACAAGGTTTACAAGGCCGAGCTCAAATGTCAACATCAAATTCAAAGCAATCTGTGCACTGCCTAAACGACTGACTGGCAAAGCAAATTACACTCTCTGCCCTCTTCTTTCTTAAAGTGACAGAAAAGGTGCACAGACTGGCAGCTGCTCTCTGAGCGATGCTCCACATAGTCCTAAAGCCAGACATTGTATACACTAAACAGACATTGCAGTTTAATCTGGATTGGAATGATTTTAGAGTACCCTTTTGTTTTTTGTTGCCTACTCTAAAATGTTGGTCTTGAGCTTGGGTATAGCGACTGCCATCCTGGCACTGTTGTGGCCCTAGGCGGCTCCCCTACCATGATTGACTGTCCAGCCAAAAGGCCCTAGAGCCAGACCCTGCCAAAGCCACCACTGGGCTGTCTCACCCAGGCCTGCCCCCTGCCTGCCTGCCACTCAGAGCCCCAGACTTTCTGGCTCCCAGCCTGGACACAACCCAACTCCATGGGTTGTTAAGGAAGTAGACTGATTACAGCCAAAATACCTGTATGTCATCATTGCCTTCAGTCTCTGACCTGAAAATGACTGGCAACGCTACTGACCCATGACAGTTTTGTGGTGGACTGTGTTTAAGAGTTACTTTCACTTACAATAACCACGAAAAAGAGATATAAAACAAATATCTGAAAATCATATTATATCAAGTGACAAGCCTCTTATTTCTGGAGTGCGGCTCCTTTTCTTTTCTCTCCTTTCTCGTCCTTCTCTTTTCATACTGTATCTAACCTTCTAACCGGGCCCCATTTCTGCACTCTCTTCAGCTTGGTATGAAGCTCAGAGTAGCTTATCTAAACTGTCAATCAGAAGTCAGCAGCATCAAAACCTTGTCTGTTCTCTATAAGAGTAACATGGGGAGGTGGGGGAGCTGCTATCATTTGGCACAATTGTTCAGGTAATTACAGATTTGAAGGTGAATGTGAATTACATAATGTTCCCTCAAACAACGCCATCCAACGAAGCCTGAGGCGAACACAACAGAAGAAAGGGCTTTGTGTGTAGGGTGGATAGGCTGATGTGGCTGATGGAGAGATAGAGAAGTAATGGGAAGGGGAGGTTGAGTGAAGGAGAAAGGAAAGGGAGCAAGAGAGTGAATAGGAGGTAGAGAGAAAAATAATAAAAGGTAGAGTAGAAAAATAAAGTGTGAGTGAAAGGAAGAAGATTGAATTTCATCTTCGCAGAGATGGGAACACTGCCTTCACCAAAACAAAAGGATAAAACTATGACCTGCCGCTGGTCTCTGTCTCAGCCTGGCTGACGGATGGAGTGTGCTCTCCCTCTCTTTTCCTCTCTCTCTCCATCTCTCTGTGTCAGTGTCCAATATCAACTTCTAAAACAATTATTGAAGTGCCAAAGGGAGTGTAGAGCCAGCGACAGCCAACAGACCAGGGAAGAGTATCTGTCCAGCTAACAATTCTAGGGACAGAGAACAGTTTTGTAATATTACCCGTAATGTTCCCATTCGTGTCCAGTGTTCCATTAGTTAGGGGAACATTCTGTCTATGATAACAAAAACCTCCTGAGAACCTTTTTTTTTAGCTTGTTTTGGTGTTAAAGTTAGGAGAACATTCCCTTAATGTCAAACAGAACTTATCCAGAATGTGCTTACAATGTTCTACGGGACGTTGCAAGAACATTAATGTGTTCAGTTTTCAGGGGGTTAGGAGAATGTTCCATCAACATCCGGCCAAACAAACAGAGAACACGGTTGCCATGTTCTCAGAATACAAGATATTCATGTTCAAGACACATTTCATGGGAACGTTCCAAGAACATTTCTGAGCATCAATTGTTAGGACGTCGTCTGATGGTCCCCAACGAAATGTTCTCCCAAAAATACATCACACCTTGTTAATGTTGCCAAGCCCACACGGCCTGATTGCTTACAGCTCTTTTAGTCTGTTGGCAAAGTTAGAAATAGTCACATAGTCCTTTCAGCTTACACATTTGACATGCATGATTACAATATGCATGTTCATTTAGGCAATAATTATTATTCAACATGTCCTCAACACTGATTTGAACTCAAAACCTCTTGGTTCATAGCATTCAGATCTTCCTGCTATGCCAAAATGCCTGTGTCAGCTATCAGTTGATTTGACTATTCTCTCATTATTTATATCATTGACTTATTGCAACATTTGAAAGGCTTTCTGCATTGTTGTCTAATGTTGGTGGGGTATATTGACCTGTTTTAATTATATTCCTGATTCACTATGATCAATAAAAGTTTTTGTTGAGTGTACTTTCAACAGAGCTGAGATTTACTTCAAAGTGCATTCACCCCATTGCTTACACTGATAAAGTTGTTTCAGATTTACACAAGTGCCTTGGGAGGAGGGGGCTCTACTACCACATTCTTAGTAATATATGTTAATGTTGTTATTTGGCAACTGTCACACCCTGATCTGTTTAACTTGTCTTGTGATTGTCTCCAAACCCCACCAGTTGTCTCCCATTACCTTATGTGTATTTATATCTGCGTTTTCTGTTTGTCTGTTGCCAGTTCGTCTTGTCCCGTCAAGTGTTCCCATGTTTCCTGTGCTCTAGTTTTTGCTTTTTCTAGTCATCCCAGTTCTGACCTTTCTGCCTGTCCTGACCCTGATCCTGCCTGCCGTCCTGTACCTGCCTGACTCTGATTTGGATTACTACTCTTTGCCTGCCTTGACTTACCTGGGTCTTAGCCTGAGCCGTGATAGTACGAACTAGCCATGACTGACCCAGCAGGCTTGGACCAGCTCCGCAACGCTGTCTACTCCCAATGAGTCACCATTGGAAGACATGAGGAGTTACTGCAAAGCCTTATGGAGCGACTCCATACCCTGGCAGAATTCCATGACCATGGGTTAAATACATTGCTGGAGCAATTCCACGGATTACCAACTAGGCAGCAAGCCACAACAGTAATCCCCAGACTCTCAGCAACCCCGCCACCACCGTCGCTTCTTCCCAGCCTACCCTGGTGTACCAAGAACCCCTCTTCTCTCCTCCGGAGTGCTACACTGGAGATTCTGTAACCTGCCGGGCATTTATCTCCCAGTGCTCCCTCATCTTCGAGCTGCAGCTTTCTTCGTTCCCCTCGAACCGCTCAAAGATGGCATACTTGATAACGCTGATGTCCAGGAGGGCCCTGGGCTACGACGGTGTGGGAGCAACAGTCCACCATTTGCCTCAGTCTGGAGGAGTTTGTGGCGCAGGTATGAAAAGTGTTTGATTCTCCGTTGTCAGGGAGAGAGGCTGCTTGTAAGCTGCTCCAACTATGTTGAAGAATTCGGTGTCACCCGAGTTCCCTTTGAGATCACAGAGGGCTGTCGACTCGCCTCCTCTGGAGCCCGTGCAACTGGGCAGGGCTAGATTGTCTCCTGCTGAGTGCTTACGCAGACTAAACACCAACAGCTGTTTGTATTGTGGAGCTACGGGACAATTATTATCTAGCTGCCCATTAAAAGACCAGGCTCATCAGTAGGAATGAGTACACTGGTGAGCCGTACGGGGAGTTTCCAATTTCTCACTACTCGTAACCCACTCTATGCAACCCTGTTGTGGGGAGACCAGTCCATTGACTCTGGGGCTGACGAGAGCTTTATGGACACTACCCTGGTGTCAGAGCTGGGTATCTCCACTCAACCCCTTTCCATCCGATGGACGCCAAAGCGCTGGATGGGCGCTCTATTGGCAGAGTCACCCACAATACGGTTCCTATCAACCTGCAAGTGTCAGGCAACCACAGTGAGGCTATGAAGTTTCTGCTCCTGGAGTCTCGTCATGTACCCGTAGTTTTGGGTGTTTTCATGGCCCCAGAGGCACAACCCCCTAATCGACTGGGTTGGAGTCTGTTTTGCCATGCACATTATCTGAAGTCGGCCGTACCTGGAAGAGAGCCTGGTCTTCTCAAGACCACCGAAAAGGTATCCACAACAGGCGGACCGCCACCAGACCCCTGCTCCCCGCTACCGTCTTGGGCAGATGGCTTTCCACTCGGGATCTGACCCTCCGTGTGGCGTCCCTCAAACTTTCCCCCTGTTTAATCGGCCATTTCCCCATCTCTAAGGTCCTTAGCCCCTTTGATGTTCTCCTTCTGTTGCCAATCACCCTCTGTATACATCCCACTTTCCATGTATCTAGAATTAAACCCCTGTCTCACAGCCCTTTGTCTCCTGTCTCTGATTAGGAATCACATCAGCTGTAGTCATTGTATTTTGATCTGTAATTGTATACATTCATTTTCTTGCAATGTTCTCTTGAAACGTTTCTAGAACATCAATATATTATGTTCTGAGAACATGTCAACCATGTTCTGTGAATGTGGTGTGACTTTGAAGAACCATTCTCCTAACCCACAGAAAACTGGGCACAAATGTTTTTGCAACGTTCCCATTGAACATTTCTAGAGCATTATTACCTTAAGTTCTGAGATCATGATAACCACGTTCTGGGTAAGTTCAATTTGACATTAAGCGAATGGTCTCTTGGAAACATTCCTACAACGTTAATTTATGACCTAATGAGACTCTTAAGGGAACATTCTCTAAAGTTGTCGGAACGTTTGTTGTTAGCTTTGTGTCACAGAGAGCGAGAGGGAAGAGAGAAAAGAGGGGGAAAGAATAGGAGGAGGGAGAACAAAATAATCATCATCAAAATTTAGATTTAATGAAAGTTAAGCCTCATTGATTAGGCCGACAGTGCACATATGAGTGTGTGTATGTGTTTGTGTTTAATTAAGCTTTATGTCAGGCATCTTTGGATGAAAACAAAACTATTCAGGGCAAAAGCAGATTATGAGATTAAGTGATGCAACCAGGAAATATAAGTAAATAATAATACTGTATGTAAATTAATGTACTAGCAAATAGGTTGGAAATCATTCCTCTTCAGCTTGCTAAAATAAATGTGTGTGGATTTGCATCCTTTCAGTGTGCCTGTGTGAGTGAGTGAGATGATGACTTTGTAATGGCATCTCTGAGAGGTGGGAAATGAATCTCTTAATCAGTGCACGGCCTGTTAGCTTAGCAATGGCCTCTAGGTGGGGAATTACCTGCAGAGCATCTCTGCCTCCGATTACTTTTCCCTTTTCTTTTAATTTACTGTAGCTGAGCATTGACTGGACGGCCCTGCCTAAGACTAGATGGCCAGGCAGTGGCCAAACCAATCTGGGATAATACAGTAAACTCTCCCATGCTATTATTTTACTAAGACCTCCAAACAATGTTAGAGCAACACTGAACTGCTTATAACATCAACATAATCACAAAAGTATCCCAGTAAGCAAAATTATGCTGAAAATTTATATTTTAGATGTCTTTTCCAGACATTGACATCACGTGCATTTCTGGTGCTGAATGAAAGGTTAGAAGACATCCTTTCCGGACATCAAAAAGCCATCTTATAATGACGTTTGAAAGACGTCTTATATACGGAAGTCAAAAATACATATTTTCTGGACGTTGAAATCAGTTGCGTTTTAGGTGCTGTGTCACGGTCGTCCTCCTCTTCATCTGAAGAGGAGAGGCGAGATGGATCGGAGGACCAAAATGCGGCGTGGTATGTGTTCGTCATTCATTTTAATACAGAAAACACTGAACACTGAAACCCTATGCAAAAACAATAAACGAAATAACAACCGTGAAGCTAAATGCAAACTGCGCTGAAAATGGCAATCAACATAGACAATCACCCACAAACAAACAGTGCAACCCAGGCTACCTAAGTATGATTCTCAATCAGAGACAACTAATGACACCTGCCTCTGATTGAGAACCATACTAGGCCGAAACATAGAAATCCCAAATCATAGAAAATCAAACAGACTGCCCACCCAACTCACACCCTGACCATACTAAATAAATACAAAACCAAGGAAATAAAAGGTCAGAACGTGACATGCTGAGAGAAAAAGACGTATTTCTGGACATCGAAAATCTATTTTTTCTTGTACGTTGAAAATCCGGAAATATGTAATTTACAGACATTGAAAATACGTATTTTTTGGTCATTGATTCTATGGCCAAATTTCAACTGCTTTACAATTTCAATTAAGTAACCATGATATCAATAAGAAAGAGGAGCCAACTGGAGAATGCAACAAAATATGTATTATTGCTCCCATCTATCACATTCACTTATGTTAGCTTTTTCAAATGCTTAAAAACTGTCAGCGATGATGTTCAAAGTAGTCCAACTTACAGAATAAACCAACAGACCACATAAACTATAATAAAAAAATACATTACCTGATGTCAAATGATTAGTGTGATAGTTTATTTTATTTTTATTAGACTGATATTGTTTAAATGGCAGAATAAAGGACTTGTCAAATCAAATCAAATGTTATTGGTCACATACACATGTAGCAGATGTTATAGTGAGTGTAGGGAAATGCTTGTGCTTCTAGTTCTGACCATGCAGTAATAAAACAATTTCACAACAACTACCTTTTACACACAAGTGTAAAGGAATGAATAAGAATATGTACATATAAATATACGGATGAGCGATGGCCGAACGGCATAGGCAAGATGCAGTAGATGGTATAGAGTACAGTATACATATGAGATGAGTAATGTAGTGTATGTAAACATTATATAAAGTGGCATTGTTTAAAGTGACTAGTGATACATTTATTACATCAAATTTGTATTATTAAAGTGGCTATAGATTTGAGTCAGTATGTTGCCAGCAGCCACTCAATGTTAGTGAGGGCTGAATAACAGTCTGATGGCCTTGAGATAGAAGCTGTTTTTCAGTCTCTCTGTCCCAGCTTTGATGCGCCTGTACTGACCCCACCTTCTGGATGAAGGTGGGCGGAGCAGTTGCCATACCAGGCGATGATACAGCCCG